>NC_085000.1:35320458-35355458 GCF_963854185.1 Sardina pilchardus | reverse complement strand
CATACACACACCCTACAAACCCAAACCCATTACCACACACACCCTACAAACCCAAAACCCAAACTCTCTCATTTGCTTATTACAAATGGACCCCCCCCCCACTCCCCCCATTGTTTGTATTTGGCATTACAGTCTTTGGTCGGCTAAATGTTTTATTCATAACAATTGAGTGATTTTTTCTTGTGCGTGTCTTGATGTGGGTTCATTATGCATTTGTGAGCTCCATTAGTTCAGTTTGAATAATTTCAACACATTTCTGTGACACTCATCAGAATGGGATGTTTACCTTGCAGGGCTAATTTGTTGTTTTCCTGTAGCAAGTGTGCATCCACACACTGCTTAAGTTCATCTGTGAATATTGTTGTGGATGCACATGGGCACAGTGAAGCACTCCTCAATGAGAACGAGCCATTTCTATGTGACACAAACAAAGCCCTGCCGTGACTAATGCCCCTGCAGCCTCATCTGTGTGTGTGTGTGTGTGTGTGTGTGTGTGTGTGTGTGTGTGTGTGTGTGTGTGTGTGTGTGCTCCTGCAGCCTCATCTGGGGCGCTGGCTGATCAGTGCGTGGGTACGGGGGGTGCTCTGAGGAGAAAGTGGGGCTTAATACACACACACACACACACACACACACACACATAAACCCACAAACCCACAGAGTGAAGTGTAACTGAAGTTAACTACATAAACATGGAATGAATTGGGAACTTATATTAGATGTAAGTGCTGAATCTTCATGTTAGCATAGATTTGCAGTGCCATTCGCCGTCCTACTGAGTAGTGCTGATTAGTGCTGTGCGATACTACGGTATATATCGTTGTACGACAGAAAATTGTCTATTGTACGATACAGTCCTCTACCGTTTATATCGTAGTTTTAGCGTGTGTGGCTGTGACTGCTCAGATAATTTAACTGCAGGTGCGTTGATTTGCTCACTTGCATCTCTCAAATGTGTGTCGATAACCTATCTAGGCCATGGCATTAAAGGAGTCCTAGAATTCAAAACCACATTCACCTTGTTCCTGTTGAATTTAGGCTGCGAGCAGTGTCCAAAGGACAACACCAAAGACTTTACCGCGTCCCCCGCCTGCTTTCGTATGCAAATTGGGAAATAGAAACAGCCGTGTTGAAATGCTCCAATCTGAACAGAGCTCAGATAACACGTAATAGGCGCCCATCCCCCTTTAGATACACCCACTCTAATTTGCATACCTTCGATTAATAATTCTTGTTAAACTGCTCTTACGATGCTATTATCTAGATATGTGGTCTATGGCAGAGACGTTGTAATGCTAGCGTTATTACAGCTAACTTTGGAGAGTTACTATACTAAGAAATGTACTGATAAAACTTACCAATCTAACACATTCATTCTGTTGGGGAATCTGCTGCACTTCATCTTCATCAGAACCTTCTTCTGACTCGGTTTATACATGTACGGCTGTATTCCTTATTTAAATCCATTGTTGATAGCTTTATCAAAGACTTGGCTTTATTTACCAGCAGTAAACGTAGTTTCACTTTGCTCTAGCTTCAGACCGGTGGATTGAGCCAATCAACTTTCAGGACATATCGGCCAATAGACCAATCAGCGCGCATCTCATTTGAATATTCATGAACTTCCTGAGTGGGCGGGAAAAACAAACTGTTTCATTGCAAGGCTTATTTATGACCTTGTATTAGGCGATCTAGCAGTGCTCCTGGGGCGTTTTCAGCCCCACAAATTTACATATGACATTATTTAGGCTCAAAGATCAATTTGTAATGGTCAAAAAATGCGTTCTATGACTCCTTTAAGATAATTTAGGCTTACTATTGGGTTTAGCGTCATTATTTTCTCTCACGTATTTCTTAAAGTGACAGGCACTCAATTACACCTCACTGATTCTTGAGAATTTGCCTAAAACAGGTTTTAATTTTGAAAAAAAAAAGTTAGTTAAATTGCAAAATCTGAAGGTATGTCATTATAGACCAAGGTCTTAGCTGCTCAGCAATGTACCGGTGCAACCTCCCCTTTTTGTATTTTTTTCATAAAATAGGCATTTTTCCAGTACTTATACAACGGTTTTTTAGGCCTAAATAGAAAAAGTATGCTTTTTTAATCCAACAACCATATTTTTGAATTAAAACAGACTATTACTTTAATAACTACACCACTGAAGAAACATATTGTAAGCATATTTATTTAAAACAAATAAAAAATGAATCTGACGGTGTGACACTAATCTGACGGTGTTGACAGTGGTTTCATTACAACATAAAATTCCATAATGAATACCACTCAAGTCTTGCTTGACAACTTTATTTAACTATTTGGTCCAAAAAGCCTCCGTTGAGGACCATTTGGAGGCTTTTTTCACCACCGTTAAGCAGAAAACCTGACGGAGGGTGACATCTGACGGTGGTGACAAAAATCTACTCTTTCACATGATATGCATGAATTGTTCACATTATCCACCCTGTTTGCATCCTATTGCTGGCTACTTCAAACCTCTTCTTAAAAAGTATACATTTATTTTATAATCTAATCTAATATTTTGTATACAAAAGAGACTATGTTGACATGTTATGGTTGTGACAGTAGCAGTGTCCAAAAATATGAACAACTTTAAGAGAAAATAGCAAACTAATGGGAGCTTGAGTGATCTTAAAGCATGCAGTACGGCTGAAGGTTTGAAAATGAGGTCCTCAAGAATGTAGTTGACCTTGTAGTTGCCTGATTTTATTGCCTTTTATAAATATCTGACGGTGGTGACGAAAATGTGGGACACATTTTGAGCAGCCACGAAATTTGAAATTTGGAGTTTCTAATACATAATACAATGTACTCTTTCATGTGGTAAAGATATCATTAAATTAAATGATTGCTTTTAGTGTTTTTAATCAAGTCAAAATGATTATCTCCTATTCGAGGACAACTGATTTTGTAGGGTATGGGCCAGCATATAATCATTAAATTAATACAAAAATAAAATAAACCTTTAAAAGAACCTCACATTTGTGCAAAGGACCCCCTGATTATAACCTTGATTCTTTTTGTTCATGGAAATGGTATTAATTTCCAACAGAATCAGCATTTTTCTTAGTGAGACATGTTTTAGGCAAATTCTCAAGAATCAGTGACCTACTGAATAGATATCACAATCCTACTGAATAGTGCTGATATCACCGTCCTACTGAATAGATATCACCGTCCTACTGAATAGATATCACAATCCTACTGAATAGTGCTGATATCACCGTCCTACTGAATAGATATCACCGTCCTACTGAATAGTGCTGATATCACCATGCTATTGAATAGTGCTGATATCACCATCCTACTGAATAGATATCACCGTCCTACTGAATAGATATCACCATCCTACTGAATAGATATCACCATCCTACTGAATAGATATCACCATCCTACTGAGTAGATATCACCATCCTACTGAATAGTGCTGATATCACCGTCCTACTGAATAGTGCTGATATCACCGTCCTACTGAATAGTGCTGATATCACCGTCCTACTGAATAGATATCACCGTCCTACTGAATAGATATCACCGTCCTACTGAATAGTGCTGATATCACCGTCCTACTGAATAGATATCACCGTCCTACTGAATAGTGCTGATATCACCATCCTACTGAATAGATATCACCGTCCTACTGAATAGATATCAATAGTGCTGATATCACAATCCTACTGAATAGATATCACCATCCTACTGAATAGATATCACCGTCCTACTGAATAGTGCTGATATCACCGTCCTACTGAATAGTGCTGATATCACCGTCCTACTGAATAGATATCACCGTCCTACTGAATAGTGCTGATATCACCGTCCTACTGAATAGATATCACCGTCCTACTGAATAGTGCTGATATCACCGTCCTACTGAATAGATATCACCGTCCTCCTGAATAGTGCTGATATCACCATCCTACTGAATAGTGCTGATATCACCATCCTACTGAATAGATATCACCGTCCTACTGAATAGATATCACCATCCTACTGAATAGATATCACCGTCCTACTGAATAGATATCACCGTCCTACTGAATAGATATCACCATCCTACTGAATAGTGCTGATATCACCTGGCCGTTTGGACCAGACGCTCGGTCTCCGAGGACTCTGGTCATTTGGCATGTTTATTTATTTATTTGTTTGTGTATTGTTTTTATTGTCAGTTCATTGAAATAATGTTGTGTGTGTGTGTGTGTGTGTGTGTGTGTGTGTGTGTGTGCCAGGTCCTTCACCTCTGGACCTGCAGCACCTGTGGAAGGAGTCCCAAATGGCTGCGTCGGCGGACAGCAGGCGTGAGGAGAGAGGTGATGCGTCGCCCACGACAACCAAACCCCCGCTGACCGCTCCGCACCACCATGCGGCCACCAACGGCCACCACGGCCCACGCCAGGGGTGAGCACGCACACACACACACACACACACACACACACACACACACACACACACACACACACACACACACGGGGGCACCACGGCCCACGCCAGGGGTGAGCACACACACGCACGCACGCACGCACACACACACACACACACACACACACACACACACACACACACACACACACACACACACACACACACACCACGGCCCACGCCAGGGGTGAGCACACGCACACACACACGCACACACACACACACACACACACACACACACACACACACCACGGCCCACGCCAGGGGTGAGCACACGCACACACACACACACGCACGCACGCACACACACACACACACACACACACACACACACAGGCACCACGGCCCACGCCAGGGGTGAGCACACACACACACACACACACACACACACACACACACACACACACACACACACACACACACACACACACACACACACACACACACACACACACACACGGGCACCACGGCCCACGCCAGGGGTGAGCACACGCACACACACACACACACACACACACACACACACACACCACGTCCCACGCCTCGCCAGGAAAGATGGGTAAGCACACGCTGGCCAAACGCCGCTCCGTCCGCCTCGCTATCTTCACGGCCGTGTGGCTCTATGTCAGCGTGCGGTTGAGCCGAGCCCTTTACGTAAACAGTGGCCAAGCTGCTTTTCCTGCATTGCAGAATGTGTGTATCTACAACAACAATCTGTACATTCAGTTCACTTTTGTTCTGTATGTATGGATGCCATGCAATCCACCCCAGCTGGGTGTTTGTGTGTGTGTGTGTGTGTGTGTGTGTGTGTGTGTTGTGCTGTGCTGTGTTTGGCTCCAGGGTGTTTTTGCAGAGGAGAACCTGTTGGAGAGGTTGTTTGTCTCGGCGGGCGCGCGGCTCCTTGTTTTTGCTGTTTGTTTTGCACGCTGCGTTTTGCACACTTGTGCATTTTGTTGATAATTAGACTGCTCATCGCTCCGCTGCCGTGTGGCCGTCCTAATTGGCCTGGCCTGCATTCATTAGTATTGATTGTGCTAATCCGTCATGCATGGGGGCGGCACCGAGCGCCAGACACCAGTTGGGAGAGCCGGGGTGTGTGTGTGTGTGTGTGTGTGTGTGTGTGTGTGTGTGTGTACGTGGAAATTATTGTTGTTGTTGCCTGTGTTTGCTTAAGTTGTTTTCTGTAATGTGTGTGTGCTTGTGTATAGCCTCAAGTTGTTTTCAGTAATGTGTGTGTCTGTGTGTGTCTGTGTGTGTTTGTGTGTATTTGTGCGTGTGAGTGAGACAGAGGAAGCCTCTGTTGTTACCTCCGACAGGTATAGGTGTGTGTGTGTGTGTGTGTGTGTGTGTGTGGAGAGGGTGAGAGCTCAAGGGCGTGCTCAGGTTCATGTGTCATGTCAGCATACTAGCAGCATCTGCAACTCCAGCCTATAACACCCCTCCCCCCCCCCTCCCAAAACACCCCACACGATATCTGCACTCTTTTTTAAAAGATGCATTCAATCTACAGTCATGTGTAGCGACACGACTCTCTAGTTATATATAAGCAAGTATATGTACTCTACGACTCTCTAGTTATATAAGTATATCTCTCTCCATTTACTAAGTACATGTACTCTAGTTATATAAATATATTAACTAAGTATATGTACTCTCTAGTTATATAAATATATCTCTCTCTATTAACTAAGTACATGTACTCTCTAGTTATATAAATATATCTCTCTCTATTAACTAAGTATATGTACTCTTTAGTTATATAAATATATCTCTCTCTATTAACTAAGTACATGTACTCTCTAGTTATATAAATATATCTCTCTCTATTAACTAAGTATATGTACTCTTTAGTTATATAAATATATCTCTCTCTATTAACTAAGTATATGTACTCTTTAGTTACAGTGGGTATAGTAAGTATTCACACCCATGCTAAAGTTGACTAAAAAGAGGAATATAAAATCATCTTTGGAGAATTGATTGTAATGCCTTAATTCAAAAAATGAGTAAAAATCAAACCGCTAAGGACACTCATTTTCTTTGTGATTGAAGAATGTATCGTAAATAGATAAATGGTCTTCCTTAAATACAGGTTGCATAAGTATTCAACCCCTATGTTAAATTCCCATAGGAGCAGGAGGATTTTTATATGTTTTTATTTTTAAAGGCCAGCTATTTCATGGATCCAGGATATTATGCATCCTGATAAAGTTCCCTTGGCCTTTGGAATTAAAATAGCCCCACATCATCACATACCCTTCACCATAGATAGAGATTGGCATGGTGCTTTTTACAGTTAGCCTATTAGCCTGTTTGATTTGCATTGAGCTCAATGAGCATCAAACAGGCTAATTGGCTAACTGTAAAAAGCACCATGCCAATCTCTATCTATGGTGAAGGGTATGTGATGATGTGGGGCTATTTTAATTCCAAAGGCCAAGGGAACTTTTATCAGGATGCATAATATCCTGGATCCATGAAATAGCTGACCTTTAAAAATAAAAACATATAAAAATCCTCCTGCTCCTATGGGAATTTAACATAGGGGTTGAATACTTATGCAACCTGTATTTAAGGAAGAACATTTATCTATTTACGATACATTCTTCAATCACAAAGAAAATGAGTGTCCTTAGCGGTTTGATTTTTACTAGAGGTGGGCATAGATTAATTTTGTTAATCTAGATTAATCTCACTGTAATCTTGAAATTAATCTAGATTAATCTAGATTAATTTTAGGTGCACCAGCGCGAAATTTAGGTGCACCCACATTTTTCATTGCATCGCCTTTAACACTAAAAGGTCCCCTTTTTATTGCTGTCCTTTCATATAATGATTTTTTAACAACAAAAAGTCTAGAAAAAGCTTGAAACACAATAAAAGATTTTTTTCTTTACAAAATTATTTATATAAGCCTATTCTACATACTGAAATGTCTGATATTCATGACGGCACACTTTATGCATATTGCAGCCTACTATATTACAACTCTGCCTCTTTAATTCAGCTGTCTGCTTGAAACCTCAAAATGTAAACAAAGCCTAGCATAGTTGGCTAGTTTATCATAGTTTACTAGTTGGACTGCTCAGTTTCCCCACGTGTGTTTACTGTAAGTTTCAATGTGGGCTAATACTTTTTCTCCTTTCGAGTTTTGGAGTTGGAAAACATTGGTATTGAGATTATCATCCAACTCATGCAAGAGTGACTTGAATGTAAGAGTTTTAATCAACTTTCTGCAGCAATGATGCTAACCGGAATTTATATTAATTTAGCTAACGTCTTCTATATGCATCATTGCTTTCACGATAGTGAATGTTTTATTTGGATTAAATGTGCATGTCGAGGGGCGGGTCGCGACTCGCGAGTGTCCATTGAGCGCGCACGGGAGAGTGAGGGAGAGGGAGGGAGAGGGAGAGAAAGCGGGCCAAGGAGAGGGGGGTTACTTCTATTAGGAATGAGCGATCAGGTGCCATTCGGGAGGGGTCTGAGCTTATCGTCCATGTTGGGAGGATGTATCATTGGTTACTGTTAGGTAAAGTTGCACGCATAGTCTACAATGACAACTTGTGAAAGAAAGCAGCCGAGCAGCGTCAGGTGCACCAGTGCGACCTAGACTTTTTTCAGGCGCACTCTTAAACATTGGCGTTCGCGCTAAGATATCAAGGTGAAAGTGATCATAGCTTGCGTGGTATAGACCCAGCTCCCAGCCCAACTTTGAGAATAGATTAACGCCGATATTTTTTTTATCGCCCGATAAGAGTTGCACGATAACGCAGCACGTTAACGCCGATAACGGCCCACCACTAATTTTTACTCATTTCTTGAATTAAGGCATTACAATCAATACTCAAAAGATGATTTTATATTCCTCTTTTTAGTCAACTTTAGCATGGGTGTGAATACTTACTATACCCACTGTATATAAATATATCTCTCTCTATTAACTAAGTATATGTACTCTCTAGTTATATAAGTATATCTCTCTCTATTAACTAAGTATATGTACTTTTTTGATCCTGTGAGGGAAATTCGGTCTCTGCATTCATTTACTGTTGATTTCAAGTTGTCTGTTGAATAATACAGAATAAATAATCGGAATAATATATAAAATAATATTGGTTTAAAAAAAAAAAATCGCAATTAGATTATTTTCCAAAGTCATTCAGCCTTACAACACTCTACCCAACACAACTCAAGCCCTTCAGTGTAGCCAGCACCCCACCCCTCCCAACACTACCCAACAACACCCTCCCAACACTACCCAACACCCTCCCAACACTACCCAACAACACCCTCCCAACACTACCCAACAACACCCTCCCAACACTACCTCACCCCTCCCAACACTACCCAACAACACCCTCCCAACACTACCTCACCCCTCCCAACACTACCCAACAACACCCTCCCAACACTACCCCACCCCTCCCAACACTACCCAACAACACCCTCCCAACACTACCCAACAACACCCTCCCAACACTACCCAACAACACCTTCCCACATTACCCAACAACACCCTCCCAACACTACCCCACCCCTCCCAACACTACCCAACAACACCCTCCCAACACTACCCAACAACACCCTCCCAACACTACCCCACCCCTCCCAACACTACCCAACAACACCCTCCCAACACTACCCAACAACACCCTCCCAACACTACCCCACCCCTCCCAACACTACCCAACAACACCTTCCCACATTACCCAACAACACCCTCCCAACACTACCCCACCCCTCCCAACACTACCCAACAACACCCTCCCAACACTACCTCACCCCTCCCAACACTACCCAACAACACCCTCCCCACATTACCCAACAACACCCTCCCAACACTACCCCACCCCTCCCAACACTACCCAACAACACCTTCCCAACAATACCTCACCCCTCCCAACACTACCCAACAACACCCTCCCCACATTACCCAACAACACCCTCCCCACATTACCCAACAACACCCTCCCCACATTACCCAACAACACCCTCCCAACACTACCCAACAACACCCTCCCCACATTACCCAACAACACCCTCCCAACACTACCCAACAACACCCTCCCAACACTACCTCACCCCTCCCAACACTACCCCACCCCTCCCAACACTACCCAGCAACACCTTCCCAACACTGCCTCACCCCTCCCAACACTACCCAACAACACCCTCCCCACATTACCCAACAACACCCTCCCAACACTACCCAACACCCTCCAACATTTTCCAAAGTCATTCAGCCTTACAACACTCTGCCCAACACAACTCAAGCCCTTCAGTGTAGCCAGCACCCCACCCCTCCCAACACTACCCAACAACACCCTCCCAACACTACCCAACAACACCCTCCCAACACTACCCAACACCCTCCCAACACTACCCAACAACACCCTCCCAACACTACCCAACAACACCCTCCCAACACTACCTCACCCCTCCCAACACTACCCAACAACACCCTCCCAACACTACCCCACCCCTCCCAACACTACCCAACAACACCCTCCCAACACTACCCAACAACACCCTCCCAACACTACCCAACAACACCTTCCCACATTACCCAACAACACCCTCCCAACACTACCCCACCCCTCCCAACACTACCCCACCCCTCCCAACACTACCCCACCCCTCCCAACACTACCCAACAACACCCTCCCAACACTACCCCACCCCTCCCAACACTACCCAACAACACCCTCCCAACACTACCCCACCCCTCCCAACACTACCCAACAACACCCTCCCAACACTACCCAACAACACCCTCCCAACACTACCCCACCCCTCCCAACACTACCCAACAACACCTTCCCACATTACCCAACAACACCCTCCCAACACTACCCCACCCCTCCCAACACTACCCAACAACACCCTCCCAACACTACCTCACCCCTCCCAACACTACCCAACAACACCCTCCCCACATTACCCAACAACACCCTCCCAACACTACCCCACCCCTCCCAACACTACCCAACAACACCCTCCCAACACTACCTCACCCCTCCCAACACTACCCCACCCCTCCCAACACTACCCAGCAACACCTTCCCAACACTGCCTCACCCCTCCCAACACTACCCAACAACACCCTCCCCACATTACCCAACAACACCCTCCCAACACTACCCCACCCCTCCCAACACTACCCAACAACACCCTCCCAACATTCCCCAACAACACCCTCCCAACACTACCTCACCCCTCCCAACACTACCTAACAACTCCCTCCCAACACTACCCCACCCCCCCCCCCCGGTTGCACGCGCCTGTGCTGATGGCTTCTGTGGCCCCAGAGGTTCAGGGAGCCTTCTTCCTCTCAGAGGTGTGAGATGCCTCGTGCAGCCGCTCATGTGTTTGTGTGGACCAGCAGAGCTGCCAACAACAAAGGCTGCCGAGACCTGGAGCGGAAACACACACACACACACACACACACACACACACACGGTATTGTCTCCTCATATCCGTTTTCGCCATCAAACTGGAGATTTGGAATTTGGCACGGTCGCACCAGATGAACGTTGGAGATTGCTAATTGGTGTTTAATGGAGTGTGTGTGCGTGTGCGTGTGCGTGTGCGTGTGCGTGTGCGTGTGTGTGTGTGCGTATTTGTGTGTGCACACATAATCTGCTTGTTCTCCCTGGAGGGGCGCAGAGTGAGCAAGTGAGGTGTGTGTGTGATTTGAGGTAAGAGGGGACTGTTGGTGGTCAGTGTTGGGCCTGTGTGTGTGTGTGTGTGTGTGTGTGTGTGTGGGCCTGGGCCTGTGGTGTGTTTACTCTACGGGTCCAGGAGGCGTGTGGTAGTTTCCTGTGCAGCCTGCGTAGGGGTCAAAGGTCGCAGGGCACACCCCTGTCCTGGACACCGCTCCAATCCCCAGTCTCCCGAGTCCGTCCATTTGGGAGACTGGACGTCTGTCTGCCGCTATTATGCTGTAGTTCTCTATGCTACAATACAGCGCTATAATGTTGTAGTTCTCTATACTACAATACAACGCTATAATGTTGTAGTTCTCTAGACTACAATACAACACTATAATGCTGTAGTTCTCTATACTACAATACAACGCTATAATGTTGTAGTTCTCTATACTACAATACAACGCTATAATGTTGTAGTTCTCTAGACTACAATACAACACTATAATGTTGTAGTTCTCTATACTACAATACAACGCTATAATGTTGTACTTCTCTATACTACAATACTACGCTATAATGCTGCAGTTCTCTATACTACAATACAACACTATAATGTTGTACTTCTCTATACTACAATACTACGCTATAATGCTGTAGTTCTCTATACTACAATACAACACTATAATGCTGCAGTATACTACAATACAACACTATAATGCTGTAGTTCTCTATACTACAATACTACGCTATAATGCTGCAGTATACTACAATACAACGCTATAATGTTGTAGTTCTCTAGGCTACAATACAACGCTATAATGCTGCAGTTCTCTATACTACAATACTACGCTATAATGCTGCAGTATACTACAATACAACACTATAATGCTGCAGTATACTACAATACAACACTATAATGCTGTAGTTCTCTATACTACAATACAACGCTATAATGCTGCAGTATACTACAATACAACACTATAATGCAGTAGTTCTCTATACTACAATACTACGCTATAATGCTGCAGTTCTCTATACTACAATACTACGCTATAACGCTATAATGTTGTAGTTCTCTAGGCTACAATACAACGCTATAATGCTGTAGTTCTCTAGGCTACAATACAACGCTATAATGCTGTAGTTCTCTATACTACAATACTACGCTATAATGCTGCAGTTCTCTATGTGTGTTTGTTCCCTGTTCCCTGTATAATGCTGTTTGTTTGTTTCATGTCTGTACCCTTTCTAACCTGTGTGTGTGTGTGTGTGTGTGTGTGTGTGTTTGTTCCCTGTTCCCTGTATAATGCTGTTTGTTTGTTTCATGTCTGTACCCTTTCTAACCTGTGTGTGTATGTGTGTGTGTGTGTTTGTTCCCTGTATTAATGCTGTTTGTTAGTTTCATGTGTGTACCCTGTCTCACCTGTGTGTGTGTGTGTGTGTGTGTGTTGTTTCAGGAGTTCCCAGGAGGGCCAGTCCCAGGCCAGCCATCCCCTGTACAGCCACGGTGTGTGCAAGTGGCCGGGCTGTGAGGCCGTGTTCGGAGACTTCCAAGCCTTCCTCAAGTGAGTCCCTCTGCTCCTCCTCTACCTCAGCTCTCACCTCCTCCTCCTCCTCCTCCTCCTCTACCTCAACTCTCATCTCCTTCTCCTCCTCCTCCTCTACCTCAACTCTCATCTCCTCCTCCTCCTCCTCCTCCTCCTCCTCTACCTCAGCTCTCACCTCATCCTCCTCCTCCTCCTCTACCTCAACTCTCATCTCCTCCTCCTCCTCCTCCTCCTCCTCCTCCCCCTCCTCCTCATCTACCTCAGCTCTCACCTCCTCCTCATCCTCCTCCTCCTCCTCTACCTCAGCTCTCTCCTCCTCCTCTTCTCCTCCTCTCCTCACCTCCTTCTCCTCCTCTCCTCATCCTCTCCTTTTCCTCCTCTCCCACCTCCTCCACATATCCTCCTCCTGCTCCTCTCCTCACCTACTTCACACCTCCTCCTCACCTCCACAGCTCCCACCTTTGTCCCTCCTCGCCGCCTCCTCCTCCTCCTCCTCCTCCTCCTCCTCCTCCTCCTCCTCCTCCTCGCCTCCTTCTTTTATCCAAAACAGCTTTCAAACATGAGGAATAACATTTAAACATCCATGCATACTGCTACCAGAGGATGACTGTAGAGAAGATAGAAGTGAACACTTCATCCATGCATACTGCTACCAGAGGATGACTAGAGAAGTTGGAGGCACTGGTGTGTGTGTGTGTAGTGGAAGGTGAAAGTGGTGTGTGTGTGTAGTGGAAGGGGAAAGTGGTGTTTTCTGCGACGTGTGTGTGCCATGGGAATCTCTGCCATGTCTGTCAGCACACTGTTGGATTACTGTGTCATTCCTTTTGGTTGTTTTTTCCTCTTTCAAACACCCACTCTTCATTAGAGTCTCAGTTGACTACACACACACACACACACACACACACACACACACACACACACACACACACACACACACATACATACACCCACCTTGACAGACACAGACACAAACACAAACATACTGCCTGTCCCTCCCCAGCGTGTGTGTGTGTGTGTGTGTGTGTGTGTGTGTGTGTGTGTGTGCCCCTCAGGGCTTACCTCATTGCTGTGATAAACAGTGTACCCATGGTGATCCCGCCGGCCGCTCCCAAAACAAACAACGGGAGGATGTTTATCTGTGCCCCCCCCCCCCCCCCCCGACACACACACACACACACACACATGTTTATCTGTGCGCAGGCGGACTTTTTGGGTGCCCTCCGCACCCCCTGACCCCCCCCCCCCCCACACACACACACACACACACAGACACAGACACACACAGACACAGACACACACACACACCGCACCCACCCATCAAAAGTGTTGGCCTGACGCAGGGCTTTGTTGCCTCCTGTACCAGGGTCCCGGCAGTCAGGAAGCTGGAGTAGAACTGCAGAACAGCAGAGCAGAACACAAGAACATGCTAAACACCATAGAACACAGGAACACACTTAAAATCACATAACACAAGAGCACACTTAACACCATAGAACATGCTTAACACCGCAGAACACAACAACATGCTGAACACCATAGATCACAAGAACACGCTTAAAATCACAGAACACAAGAACACGCTTAACACCATAGAACACAAGAACATGGTAAATACCATAGAACACGCTAAACACCGCAGAACACAAGAACAAGCTTAACACCGTAGAACAGAAGAACACGCTTAACACCATAGAACACAAGAACACACTTAACATCACAGAACACAAGAACATGATAAGCATCACAGAACACAAGAACACGCTAAACACCATAGAACACGCTTAACACCGCAGAACACCCTTAACACCGCAGAACACAAGAACATGCTAAACAAAGAACGCAAGAACACACTAAACACCGTAGAACACAAGAACACACTAAACACCATAGAACAAAAGAACATGCTAAACACCATAGAACACAGAACACAGAACACACTAAACACCATAGAACACAAGAACACACTAAACACCGCAGAACAAAAGATCATGCTAAACACCATAGAACACAGGAACAAGCTAAACACCGCAGAACATGCTAAACACCATAGAACACAGGAACAAGCTAAACACCGCAGAACATGCTAAACACCATAGAATACAGGAACACGCTAAACACCATAGAACACAGGAACACACTTAACGCAGCAGAGCACAAGAACACAACTGTGTTCAGGAGAAAGGTTCCTCTGTTTCTAGGAAGGGTTCTAGTATTGGAACCCACACAACGAACACAAGCAGTCAACAGGAGAGTGATCAGTGAACTCTGTTAACATGAGTTTAGGTTTCTCATGTGATTTACTGATTTCCCTTCTGCCATCATTGAGGATTTGCATGTGGGAACGACTGAGTGCGCGTGTTGATCTGGTGAGGAAATGAGCCACAGGTTGGGCTAGCTCTCCGTGAATTCCTGGCTTGTTGATTTTGAGCGTGGCAGTGTTGATGCAGACATTCTAGACATGCGAGGCCTTTTGTTTGTTGTCGGACTGAACCGCCTCAAACATGTTTGGCAAACATTCCTGTCTCATCCCAACGTTTTTCCATGTGTCGTCGTCTCGCGCCCTCCTTCGCCGCTGCTCCCGCGCACGCCTGTGCAAACACTGCATTGCAGAACATGGAGTCATTACTAAGTCATGTCACAACAGCACAACAAACTTACAGTGTAAACTTACAGGGATCCTCTTCTTCTCTTTGTGCTGCCATGTGGCGTTTGTGTCCACCCGTGGAACACTACTGCCCTCTGGTGGCAAGAACATGTCGGTGTCACTGGCCTTGTGTCATTTGTGTGGCTGTTCCTCCAGTGCCAATGTCCTAATGTGTATCAGTAACAGTATGGTGTGTGTGTGTGTGTGTGTGTCGGAGCAGGCACCTGAATAACGAGCATGCCCTGGATGACAAGAGCACAGCGCAGTGTCGGGTCCAGATGCAGGTGGTGCAGCAGCTGGAGCTCCAGGTGAGAGACCCGGCCAGCTGTGCAGGTGCTCCTGATCTGGAGAGTGTGTGTGTGTGTGTGTGTGTGTGTGTGTGTGTGTGTGTGTGTGTGAGAGAGTTCTGGAGAGTGTGGTGTGTGTGTGTGTATGTGTTCTGGAGAATGAGAGGTGTGTGAGGTGTGTGTGTTCTGGAGAGTGTGGTATGTGTGTGTGTGTGTGTTCTGGAGAATGAGAAGTGTGTGAGGTGTGAGGTGTGTGTGTGTGTGTTCTGGAGAGTGTGGTGTGTGTGTGTGTGTGTGTGTGATCACCATGTTGTGTGTGCTTGTGCTTCAGCTGGCGAAGGACAAGGAGCGTCTGCAGGCCATGATGGCTCATCTACGCGTCAAGTCCAGCGAGACCAAGCCGCCACCTCAACCGGTGCGTTTAACACCTGAGCGCTCCCATACACACCTGAGCGCTCTCACACACACACCTGAGCGCTCTCACACACACCTCACACACACCTGAGCGCACCCATACACACCTGAGCACTCTCACACACACACTCATACACACACCTGAGCACTCTCACACACACCTGAGCGCTCTCACACACACCTGAGCGCTCTCACACACACACCTGAGCGCTCTCACACTCTCACACACACCTGAGCGCTCTCACACTCACCTGAGCACTCTCACACACACTGCACTGAGAGGCTCCAATAAACCATCCTCTATGTAGCAGGGTGTGTTTAAACCATCCTCTATGTAGCAGAGTGTGTATAACCCATCCTCTATGTAGCAGAGTGTGTTTAAACCATCCTCTATGTAGCAGGGTGTGTTTAAACCATCCTCTATGTAGCAGGGTGTGTTGGATGTGTATAACCCATCCTCTATGTAGCAGGGTGTGTTGGATGTGTTTAAACCATCCTCTATGTAGCAGGGTGTGTTGGATGTGTTTAAACCATCCTCTATGTAGCAGGGTGTGTATAACCCATCCTCTATGTAGCAGGGTGTGTTTAAACCATCCTCTATGTAGCAGGGTGTGTTTAAACCATCCTCTATGTAGCAGGGTGTGTATAAACCATCCTCTATGTAGCAGGGTGTGTATAACCCATCCTCTATGTAGCAGGGTGTGTTTAAACCATCCTCTATGTAGCAGGGTGTGTATAAACCATCCTCTATGTAGCAGGGTGTGTTTAAACCATCCTCTATGTAGCAGGTTGTGTATAAACCATCCTCTATGTAGCAGGGTGTGTATAACCCATCCTCTATGTAGCAGAGTGTGTTTAAACCATCCTCTATGTAGCAGGGTGTGTTGGATGTGTTTAAACCATCCTCTATGTAGCAGGGTGTGTTTAAACCATCCTCTATGTAGCAGGGTGTGTTGGATGTGTATAACCCATCCTCTATGTAGCAGGGTGTGTTGGATGTGTTTAAACCATCCTCTATGTAGCAGGATGTGTTTAAACCATCCTCTATGTAGCAGGGTGTGTATAACCCATCCTCTATGTAGCAGGGTGTGTATAAACCATCCTCTATGTAGCAGGGTGTGTATAAACCATCCTCTATGTAGCAGGGTGTGTTTAAACCATCCTCTATGTAGCAGAGTGTGTTGGATGTGTATAAACCATCCTCTATGTAGCAGGGTGTGTTGGATGTGTATAACCCATCCTCTATGTAGCAGAGTGTGTTTAAACCATCCTCTATGTAGCAGGGTGTGTTGGATGTGTTTAAACCATCCTCTATGTAGCAGGGTGTGTTTAAACCATCCTCTATGTAGCTGGATGTGTTTAAACCATCCTCTATGTAGCAGGGTGTGTTTAAACCATCCTCTATGTAGCAGGGTGTGTATAAACCATCCTCTATGTAGCAGGATGTGTATAAACCATCCTCTATGTAGCAGGGTGTGTTTAAACCATCCTCTATGTAGCAGGGTGTGTATAAACCATCCTCTATGTAGCTGGATGTGTTTAAACCATCCTCTATGTAGCAGAGTGTGTTGGATGTGTTTAAACCATCCTCTATGTAGCAGGGTGTGTATAAACCATCCTCTATGTAGCAGAGTGTGTATAACCCATCCTCTATGTAGCAGAGTGTGTTTAAACCATCCTCTATGTAGCAGAGTGTGTTGGATGTGTATAAACCATCCTCTATGTAGCAGGGTGTGTTGGATGTGTATAACCCATCCTCTATGTAGCAGAGTGTGTTTAAACCATCCTCTATGTAGCAGGGTGTGTTGGATGTGTTTAAACCATCCTCTATGTAGCAGGGTGTGTTTAAACCATCCTCTATGTAGCTGGATGTGTTTAAACCATCCTCTATGTAGCAGGGTGTGTTTAAACCATCCTCTATGTAGCAGGGTGTGTATAAACCATCCTCTATGTAGCAGGATGTGTATAAACCATCCTCTATGTAGCAGGGTGTGTTTAAACCATCCTCTATGTAGCAGGGTGTGTATAAACCATCCTCTATGTAGCTGGATGTGTTTAAACCATCCTCTATGTAGCAGGGTGTGTTTAAACCATCCTCTATGTAGCAGGGTGTGTATAAACCATCCTCTATGTAGCTGGATGTGTATAAACCATCCACACAGTGCAACCCAAAGCACTGGACACACTGTGCCTTCGTGCCCCACATCACATCACAGCAGCACTACAGCTATGAGGGGGCTTATAGACTCATATGAGGGAGGGGGCATATAGACTCATCATCCCGATGAATACAAAGAGCTTGACTCGGTAGAGACACCTCCGCCCCCTAAACTCGAAGCTTGCGAAATTCATGTGAAATGCTCCTGTTAGTTACTCTGTAAATCCAGAGTTCTCGCGAGAACATAATTTGAATTGTGTGTGCAAGATACTCTGGCCACGAGCAATGATACACATTTAGTTTTGCACCAATATCGGTGCAATCAATCAAATCGGCGTAGGCAGGACAAAGGCGAGCTAAACTGATGACGACAGCGCTACAACTTTCGGTTTTGGTCGTAGTTATTCAATTGCGTCGAAGTCCAGAATCAGTCAGAATAACCTTTTGTTATAGTGTTATCCAATTGCATGCAGTGAGATTTTCAAACGCATGTTTGGTGCCGCCCCTCGAGTTGAGCCATTTTAATTATTGGTGGCCAGACCCTTAATCTGAAAGATTCCAGGGTCTTGTTTACTACCAGGCTATCTGTTAGTTATACACCGAATTAATAAATAATCACACATGCTGACCCGCTCTGGCGCCCTCCTTACGTTCGTTCTAAGGGCAGTGTGGCCTTTATTTTGCTAATTGAAACGTATATGTGAATAATCGATTCTATAATCGTTTAAAAAATCGATGGTGATTTTTTCAGAAAGTGACAGCCCTAAATACAACCACATTAGAGGATAACACATCCAGTGCCATCACAGCAGGATTTGTCCTGCAGAGCTGAGTTTAGGTCGGACTGACCCGTGTGTCCCCCCCCCCCTTCAGGTCAACCTGGTGTCCAGCATGACGCTCTCCAAGGCGATGGTTCCCAAGGCGACGGCCGTCTCCATGAGCTTGTCCCAGTCGGCCATGGCTCCCTCCACGCCGCTCACGCCGCTGCCCCAGGCCCCGCCCCCTAGCATGCTCCCCAGCGGCCTGCACGGCTCCGCCTCCCGCCGACGCCTCTCCGACAAGTACGGGGCCTCCATGAACCAAGGTGAGCAGCGGGGGGGGGGGGGAGGAATGACCTGGAGGGTGATCGGTATGCCCTTGAGGGGTCGATAGGCCCTTGAGGGTGATCGGTATGCCCTTGAGGATGGTCGGTATGCCCTTGAGGGTGATCGGTATGCCCTTGAGGGTGATCGGTATGCCCTTGAGGGTGATCGGTATGCCCTTGAGGGTGATCGGTATGCCCTTGAGGGCGGTCGATAGGCCCTTGAGGGCGGTCGGTATGCCCTTGAGGGCGATCGGTATGCCCTTGAGGGCGGTCGGTATGCCCTTGAGGGCGATCCGTATGCCCTTTAGGGCGGTCGGTATGCCCTTGAGGGCGATCGGTATGCCCTTGAGGACGATCGGTATGCCCTTGAGGGCGGTCGGTATGCCCTTGAGGGTGATCGGTATGCCCTTGAGGATGGTTGGTATGCCCTTGAGGGTGATCGGTATGCCCTTGAGGATGGTCGGTATGCCCTTGAGGGTGATCGGTATACCCTTGAGGGTGGTCGATAGGCCCTTGGCTCTGGATTAAGGGTATTTGTTGTGTGTGTGTGTTTGTTTGTGTGTTTTCTGGACTAAGGCTGTTTGTTTGTTTTGTGGTTTTGTGGAAGTCTGTGTGCTTGAGTTGCATCAGCTGACCTCCTGTTTGCTCCCACAGACATCGTCCAGAACAAGGAGTTCTACTCCAGCGCTGAGGTGCGGCCGCCGTTCACCTACGCCTCCTTAATACGCCAGGTACGCCCCCGTTCACCTGTAGACGCCTCCTTAATACGCCAGGTACGCCCCCGTTCACCTGTAGACGCCTCCTTAATACGCCAGGTACGCCCCCGTTCACCTGTAGACGCCTCCTTAATACGCCAGGTACGCCTCCTTAATACGCCAGGTACGCCTCCTTAATACGCCAGGTACGCCCCCGTTCACCTGTAGACGCCTCCTTAATACGCCAGGTACGCCCCCGTTCACCTACGCCTCCTTAATACGCCAGGTACGCCCCCGTTCACCTGCGCCTCCTTAATACGCCAGGTACGCCCCCGTTCACCTGTAGACGCCTCCTTAATACGCCAGGTACGCCCCCGTTCACCTACGCCTCCTTAATACGCCAGGTACGCCCCCGTTCACCTGTAGACGCCTCCTTAATACGCCAGGTACGCCCCCGTTCACCTGTAGACGCCTCCTTAATACGCCAGGTACGCCCCCGTTCACCTACGCCTCCTTAATACGCCAGGTACGCCCCCGTTCACCTACGCCTCCTTAATACGCCAGGTACGCCCCCGTTCACCTGTAGATGCCTCCTTAATACGCCAGGTACGCCCCCGTTCACCTACGCCTCCTTAATACGCCAGGTACGCCCCCGTTCACCTGTAGACGCCTCCTTAATACGCCAGGTACGCCCCCGTTCACCTACGCCTCCTTAATACGCCAGGTACGCCCCCGTTCACCTGTAGACGCCTCCTTAATACGCCAGGTACGCCCCCGTTCACCTGCGCCTCCTTAATACACCAGGTACGCCCCCGTTCACCTGTAGACGCCTCCTTAATACGCCAGGTACGCCCCCGTTCACCTGCGCCTCCTTAATACGCCAGGTACGCCTCCTTAATACGCCAGGTACGCCCCCGTTCACCTACGCCTCCTTAATACGCCAGGTACGCCTCCTTAATACGCCAGGTACGCCCCCGTTCACCTGCGCCTCCTTAATACGCCAGGTACGCCCCCGTTCACCTGTAGACGCCTCCTTAATACGCCAGGTACGCCCCCGTTCACCTGTAGACGCCTCCTTAATACGCCAGGTACGCCCCCGTTCACCTGTAGACGCCTCCTTAATACGCCAGGTACGCCCCCGTTCACCTGTAGACGCCTCCTTAATACGCCAGGTACGCCCCCGTTCACCTACGCCTCCTTAACACGCCAGGTACGCCCCCGTTCACCTGTAGACGCCTCCTTAATACGCCAGGTATGCCCCCGTTCACCTGTAGACGCCTCCTTAATACGCCAGGTACGCCCCCGTTCACCTACGCCTCCTTAATACGCCAGGTACGCCCCCGTTCACCTACGCCTCCTTAATACGCCAGGTACACCCCCGTTCACCTGTAGACGCCTCCTTAATACGCCAGGTACGCCCCCGTTCACCTGTAGACGCCTCCTTAATAAACCAGGTACGCCCCCGTTCACCTACGCCTCCTTAATACGCCAGGTACGCCCCCGTTCACCTGTAGACGCCTCCTTAATACGCCAGGTACGCCCCCGTTCACCTGTAGACGCCTCCTTAATACGCCAGGTACGCCCCCGTTCACCTACGCCTCCTTAATACGCCAGGTACGCCCCCGTTCACCTGTAGACGCCTCCTTAATACACCAGGTACGCCCCCGTTCACCTGCGCCTCCTTAATACGCCAGGTACGCCCCCGTTCACCTGTAGACGCCTCCTTAATACGCCAGGTACGCCCCCGTTCACCTACGCCTCCTTAATACGCCAGGTACGCCCCCGTTCACCTGTAGACGCCTCCTTAATACGCCAGGTACGCCCCCGTTCACCTGTAGACGCCTCCTTAATACGCCAGGTACGCCTCCACACCCCGCACACTCCTGCAGGACACACCTGCTGTCTCTGTTGCGCTCATTTGAGAGAGTCCTGCAGGACACACCTGCGGTCTCTGTTGGACACACCTGCGGTCTCTGTTGTGCTCATTTGAGAGAGTCCTGCAGGACACACCTGCGGTCTCTGTTGGACACACCTGCGGTCTCTGTTGTGGTCATTTGAGAGCGTCTTTCTCCATTTCCATGCTGCTGATTGGTTTGGCTTTGTCCCTTTGTTCCTCTCAGGCCATCTTTGAGTCTCCAGACAGACAGCTGACACTAAACGAGATCTACAACTGGTTCACGCGCACCTTTGCGTATTTCAGGAAGAACGCAGCGACATGGAAGGTAACGCTCTGCTCACTTAGCGCTGTTGTGGAGGACCACAGCATGGAAGGGGTTAAAGGTGTCAGGTGTGTAAGGTGAAGGTGTGATGGTCTCTGTGTGTTGTGTGATCCCAGAATGCCGTGCGGCACAACCTGAGTCTGCACAAGTGCTTTGTGCGCGTGGAGAACGTGAAGGGAGCCGTGTGGACCGTGGACGAGCTCGAGTTCCAGAAGAGGAGACCACAGAAGATCACCGGGTACGTACTCTCCTACCCCTCTCTCTCTCTCTCTCTCTCTCTCTGTTTCTCCTACCTCTCTTTCTCTCTGTTTCTCCTACCTCTCTTTCTCTCTCTCTCTCTCTCTCCTACCCCTCTCTCTCTCTCTCTCTCTCTGTTTCTTTCTGGCATCATGTGAGTTCTATATTACCAGCAGGTGTCTCCAGCGCACTTTTAAATGGATGCAGACTTAACACTGTAGTTGTTAATAAAGTGGTTGTGTTGTGTTGTGTTGTGTCCTCCAGAGTGGTTGTTAAAAAGGTGTTTGTCTCCTCCAGGTCTCCCTCCATTGTGAAGGGCATTCAGTCCAGCCTGGGCCACAGTCCAGCCTTCTCAGCTCTCCAGGTCAGTCAGGCACAGGCACAGCACAGGCACTGGTCACTACACAGCACAGCACAGGCACTGGTCACTACACAGCACAGCACAGGCACTGGTCACTACACAGCACAGGAACTGGTCACTACACAGCACAGGCACTGGTCACTACACAGCACAGCACAGGCACTTGTCACTACACAGCACAGGAACTGGTCACTACACAGCACAGGAACTGGTCACTACACAGGACAGCACAGGCACTGGTCACTACACAGGACAGCACAGGCACTGGTCACTACACAGCACAGCACAGGCACTGGTCACTACACAGTACAGGCACTGGTCACTACAGCACAGCTCAGGCACTGGTCACTACAGCACAGGCACTGGTCACTACACAGCACAGGCACTGGTCACTACACAGGACAGCACAGGCACTGGTCACTACACAGGACAGCACAGGCACTGGTGACTACACAGCACAGCACAGGCACTGATCACTACACAGCACAGCACAGGCACTGGTCACTACACAGCACAGCACAGCACAGGCACTGGTCACTACAGCACAGGCACTGGTCACTACACAGCACAGTACAGGCACTGGTCACTACACAGCACAGACACTGGTCACTACACAGCACAGCACAGGCACTGGTCACTACACAGCACAGCACAGGCACTGGTCACTACAGCACAGGCACTGGTCACTACACAGCACAGCACAGCACAGGCACTGATCACTACACAGCACAGCACAGGCACTGGTCACTACAATTTTTTTTTTCTTTAAATAGTCGTTTAGATTAGTCGTTATTGGCAGCACTAATAGTCTTTTAGATTAGTCGTTATTGGCAGCACTAATAGTCGTTTAGATTAGTCGTTATTGGCAGCACTAATCGTTTAGATTAGTCGTTATTGGCAGCACTAATAGTCGTTTAGATTAGTGGTTATTGGCAGCACTAATAGTCGTTTAGATTAGTGGTTATTGGCAGCACTAATAGTCGTTTAGATTAGTGGTTATTGGCAGCACTAATAGTCGTTTAGATTAGTGGTTATTGGCAGCACTAATAGTCGTGTAGATTAGTCGTTATTGGCAGCACTAATAGTCGTTTAGATTAGTGGTTATTGGCAGCACTAATAGTCGTTTAGATTAGTCGTTATTGGCAGCACTAATCGGCATCACTCATCACACATGTTATGTTTCTCTAGACAAGGGCATTTGTAGGTCGTTTAGTTTACAGGGTGAATGTTTCCCATTGTTTAACATTGTGGAACAAGCTATTAAGTGTGTGTGTGTGTGTGTGTGTGTGTGTGTGTGTGTGTGTGTGTGTGTCCAGGCTGCCATGGCGGAGAGCTCTCTCCCTCTGTACGGCTCTGCGTCGCTGGGCAGCGCTGGGCTGCACTCTCTGGCCTCCTCACTCCACCACCAGCTCAACGGCTCCCTGAAGGAGGACCTGGACAGCGACGCCAGCGACGACCTCTCCCCTCCGCACGCCCTGTGAGTGTGTGTGTGTGTGTGTGTGTGTACCAGCGCCGACCTCTCCCCTCCGCACGCCCTGTGAGTGTGTGTGTGTGTGTGTGTGTGTGTGTGTGTGTGTGTGCGCCAGCGCTGACCTCACTAGTCTATATCTATGCCCTCACTAGTCTATATCTATGCCCTCACTAGTATATCTATGCCCTCACTAGTCTATATCTATGCCCTCACTAGTATATCTATGCCCTCACTAGTCTATATCTATGACCCACTAGTCTATATCTATGCCCTCACTAGTATATCTATGCCCTCACTAGTATATCTATGCCCTCACTAGTCTATATCTATGCCCTCACTAGTCTATATCTATGCCCTCACTAGTATATCTATGCCCTCACTAGTATATCTATGCCCTCACTAGTCTATATCTATGTCCTCACTAGTCTATCTATGCCCCCACCTCTAGAGTTACCGCACTAGTCTATATCTATGCCCCCACTAGTCTATATCTATGCCCCCACCTCTAGAGTTACTCACTGGTCTATATCTATGCCCTCACTAGTGTATCTATGCCCTCACTAGTCTATATCTATGCCCCCACTAGTCTATATCTATGCCCCCACCTCTAGAGTTACTCCATAGTCTATATCTATGCCCTCACTAGTCTATATCTATGCCCTCACTAGTGTATCTATGCCCTCACTAGTCTATATCTATGCCCCCACTAGTCTATATCTATGTCCCCACCTCTAGAGTTACAGCACTAGTCTATATCTATGCCCCCACCTCTAGAGTTACTCCATAGTCTATATCTATGCCCTCACTAGCATATCTATGCCCTCACTAGTCTATATCTATGCCCTCACTAGTATATCTATGCCCTCACTAGTCTATATCTATGCCCTCACTAGTCTATATCTATGCCCTCACTAGTCTATATCTATGCCCTCACTAGTCTATATCTATGCCCTCACTAGTATATCTATGCCCTCACTAGTCTATATCTATGCCCCCACTGGTCTATATCTATGCCCCCACCTCTAGAGTTACTCACTGGTCTATATCTATGCCCTCACTAGTGTATCTATGCCCTCACTAGTCTATATCTATGCCCCCACTAGTCTATATCTATGTCCCCACCTCTAGAGTTACCGCACTAGTCTATATCTATGCCCCCACCTCTAGAGTTACTCCATAGTCTATATCTATGCCCTCACTAGCATATCTATGCCCTCACTAGTCTATATCTATGCCCTCACTAGTATATCTATGCCCTCACTAGTCTATATCTATGCCCTCACTAGTCTATATCTATGCCCCCACTGGTCTATATCTATGCCCTCACTAGTCTATATCTATGCCCTCACTAGTATATCTATGCCCTCACTAGTCTATATCTATGCCCTCACTAGTATATCTATGCCCTCACTAGTCTATATCTATGCCCTCACTAGTCTATATCTATGCCCCCACTGGTCTATATCTATGCCCTCACTAGTCTATATCTATGCCCCCACTGGTCTATATCTATGCCCCCACCTCTGCAGTTACTCCATAGTCTATCTATAACGCTGCTATCCTAACCTAACCATATCTTTCATCTGTCCCTCTATAACGCTCTCCCTCCCTCTCTCTCCCTCCCTCTCCCTCCCTCTCTCTCCCTCCCTCTCTCTCTCTCTCTCTCTCTCTCTCTCTCTCTCTCTCTCTCTCTCTCTCTAGGTACTCTGGTTCGCGGGTGAAGGAGGAGCAGGAGGAGGAAGAGGAGGAGGAGGAGGAGGAGTACGAGTCTCCAGAGATGATGCTGGACGAGTGCAGTCCTGAGCACCAGCACCAGCACCAGCGCTACTACCAGCCCTCCCTGCCCCCCCGCGCCTCCCCCCCCGCCTTCTCCTGAGAGCCCCTCACACACACACACCTCACACACACACCACACACACACCTCACACCTCACACACACACCTCACACACACACACCTCACACCTCACACACACCTCACACACACCAGTCCTCCCTGCCCCGCGCCTCCCCCCCCAGCCTTCTCCTGAGAGCCTCTCACACACACACCTCACACACACCTCACACATACACACCTCACACCTCACACACACCTCACACACACCAGTCCTCCCTGCCCCGCGCCTCCCCCCCGCCTTCTCCTGAGAGCCTCTCACACACACACCTCACACACACACACACACACACACACACACACACCTCACACACACACACACCTCACACACACACACACCTCACACACACACACACACACACACACACACACCTCACACACACACACACACACACACACACACACACACACACCTCCACATGGGCTTGGGTACACTCCCCTAATCACTCAGTCACTCCCCCGCTGTTGTGCACACACAAATCAAACACTCTCATTGACAGCTAAGATAATGTACTGAACGGACACACACAACGCGTTTCCTTTGGAGCCACACTGAGAAGCGAAGCGCCTCGCGGCTAGAGGGGCTTCTGCGTCGTTGTTGTTGTTGTTGTTGTTGTCGTTGTTACTGTATTTATTTTGAATGGCGACACGTTGTAGCGCCCTGTGGAATGGACTGACCTCACTGGTGACCTCACTGGTGACCTCACTGGTACGTCAAGGGCTCATCCGTGCCTGAGCACAGAGAGGGCAAACGCCACCACCTGCCCCAGGTCAAAGGTCAGAGGTCAACTACGCCACCTGCCCCAGCTCAAAGGTTAAAGGGCAACTCCACCACCTGCCCCAGCTCAAAGGGCAACTCCACCACCTGCCCCAGGTCAAAGGTTAAAGGGCAACTCCATGACCAGTCTCTCCCAAGACCTCCCAGCACACAAGGCACATCACCCCACTGCTCACCTCAACCCATCCCAATGACTGCCACTGACTTGTCTCGCCTGATGCCTTGTATGGTTGAACTTGTGTGAACTTGTGTGAACTGTGTGTGTGTGTGTGTGTGTGTGTGTGTGTGTGTGTGTGTGTGTGTGTGTGTGTGTGTGTGTGTGTGTGTGTGTGTGTGTGTGTGTGTGTGTGTGTGTGTGTGTGTGTGTGTGTGTGTGTGTGTGTGTGTGTGTGTGTGTGTGTGTGTACATGTTATTTTTATGGTAATGGTTTCATAATTTACATTTAGCTCCAGTCAGGGGGAAAGGTGTATCTGCGTGTGTGTGTGTACGTATGTGTGTGTGTGTGTGTGTGTGTGTGTGTGATAGACGAAGGGTCATAAACCTAGTGAATGTCTCCATCATCTGTTTTACCTCCTTTTTATTTTGTTTTTAATTTGACAAAAGAGTTGAATTTGAACCAAAGTGGAACTTGTCTGACGAGCACTTGATGAATGTTGTTTGTGTTTCTCTTTCTGTCTTTTTCTCCTCATCTTTCTCTCGGCCCCCCGAGTGTGCTGAAGGGCAAGATTATCTGACTGTATTTCGTAGCTAGTTTTCATTTAAGACACGATGCCTTCCATTGCATTATTTTAAAGGAGTGTCTGGCTCTTACCCTGATTCATGGTAGTAGATAAAACAAACTTAATTAGGAGAGGATAAATCTGCATTTATGTAAAAAAAAGAAAGTCTAGTTTTTAAGGTTCTCTTTTGAATTTGTAACTGTCCATGGAGTTAACCAAAGACTATTAAAATGAGGACACACAATACTCCTTGTTTACGTCAGATGGGCCAGAAGAGAACGTGATTGTCAGCAGCTACCAATGACTTTGTAAAAAATAGATATTGGCAAGTGTGAATGGTGACATGCCAAACATGGGTCAGTGTCAATCACGCGTGTGATCCAGCAGTCCTGGGACATGGAGTTTTGACCATCGTCTCAGCTGACTAGCGAGTTAATGAAACTTAACACTTGATTTGTTTTTTTATTCCCTTTTATATAATGCAAATATACTTGTTCTTGTATTTGTACAAAGGGCACTATCCTTTAATAATAAAAGCCAAATGAAAAAAAAAAAAACATTTTGTTCTGAGAAGAGGAATGGTGTTCCAACATGGCGTGTGTTGTGTGATGGTGCAGAGTGGACCCAGTGCTACCAGATGCTCTCTGCCTGATCTAGATACTGTAGATAGATAGATACCACTTTAGGCTACCAGGTGCTCTCTGCCTGAGATAGACAGATAGGTAGATAGATAGATAGGTACTTTAGGCTACCAGATGCTCTCTGCCTGAGATAGATAGATAGATAGATAGGTACTTTAGGCTACCAGATGCTCTCTGCCTGATCTGAATAACCGTTAGCATAATAACCGTTAGCCGGTCATAAATCCAGGCACCCACTTTGTTGAGCCTGGAACGGGAGACGCTTCTCATAGTAGACCAGTGCAGTTCCACAGGCTCAGAACACCAGCCTGCAGGGGGGGGCATAGGGGACCAGGCCCAACGGAGTTCTCTCCCTGACACAAACACATCTAGATATTATTATGGCTATGATTGGAATTAAAAAACACTTGGCCTACTCAAAATGAAACCTGAATAACACACGGACAGACACTTGTGCCAACTATGCTAACTTGTGCCTACTGTTGATAATGCGCGCGATGAAGAGGGATTCTGCACGTTCGGACACGTTACAGCGCGTGCCCCCGACACCTTTCCCGTCACTCTAGGCACTCCGAATGGGCACCAATATCTCGACTGGTTGTGTTTTACACTTCTCCACTTCTGCATTAAGAACTCCAGAAAGTCTCACAATATATGTGGGAAGTAATAGAAAATAAAAGGGTTTTCGGGGAGACCCAAACTGTCAGGAGGCTCACTCAGGAGCTGTGACAGAGAGCCAATCATGCACCTTGGAAATGCGACAATGCATGTTGGCCCTTAAAGAGTCACTGCACCCTAAAATAGGTTTTTTGAGCAGCTGTTGATTGATTGAAAATACTCTTAAGTGGTTTAAGGGCCATTATATGCAAATGTTGTATGAAGTCATAAGTCAGCGAGGTGAGGTACCACCTGTCAGTGCTGGGGTCTCTGGCGCGGAGCCTGGCTCGTAATCTTCAAACGTGCGTGATGTGGTGATCGATTCTGGGCAGTGTTCGGTTCTCTAAATTGAGGGTTTGCGGTTGGGTGGGTTGCCTGTATGTACGCCACAATTACTTATTTGCCCCGCACACCGTAGGTTACTGACAATAAGACATCCATGGAAAACGTATTTTAAACTTAAGAAGTTGCCTTTTCATTTTTAAAAACTCCATAATTAGCGTGAAAAGGGGTGGCACTCAGTGAGCAGAGGGAGGATGCTTAACGCCAGAGGCAGCTCGTGCGCAGGATTCAGATGACCGTCACTTCTCCGTTAACGCGCTACTGCGCACACAAATATTAGCAGCGCTTCACAGTAATATGTGCGCTTTTTAATAGGCTAGTAGGCTATAGGCTATACTTTCTGTTTTACTTTTATACAGTAGGCTGTAGGCTATACGTTCTTCTATAGTATGGTTTTATCTGACTGTCGTCAGTGATTCGTCATTTCCACGGATGTAAGTCATCATCCAAAGGCGCATCAAAGATCAACCTGAATGTCTATCTCCGTTCATAGATTTATTCATATCGAAGCTTCTTAAAATGGATGGGAAAACTGTTAACACCGATCTTGATGTTTCGAGAGACGCGAAATCTCCCGTGACCGACGGTAGGCTAAATGAATACTTTAAAAGATTCTTACTGCATGCGTGTTCATGAGAAACGAATCGCCATTCTAGGTTTGGGTAGCCAGGCTGCGCATCCTAGAGCCATCCCTCGTGTGGTAACTTCAACCTCATCATCCATAGCATATTCTCCCATGATGGGTGGAGTTGAGTAACACACTTTAAATCATTCTTGAAGTAGCCTAGGGCTGTATGAGTAACACACTTTAAATCAGTGGTTCGCAAACTTTCGTGCGTGGACTCTCTGTTGTGGTAGCCTACTCTGGGAGTCTCCAAGATGTTTTAGTTCATGAAGAGAAAATAATCACTTCAAATTATATTACAATGTATATAGGCCTAATGAAAAAGCATAACATTTTAGTTTATTTTTTAATCTTTCTCGGGAAAAAACAAAACGAAACAATGCAAAACAGTAGGCTAATGTAAAATATATTTAAATTGGCCTACTGTATCTTAATGCTGGTCATAATGGTGGTACTTGGAGAACCAATTGTTCTCTGCGTTGGTACTCATTGTAAAAAGTTTGAGAACCACTGCTTTAAATCATTGTTAAAGTATTTAAGTAGGGCTATGAGTAACACACTTTAAATCAGTGTTAAAGTGGGCTTTGATTTAAATAAGTGTGTAAGTGGGCTATGAGTGACACACTTTAAGCACACTTTAAATCAGTGTTAAGGTGGGCTATGATTTAAATCAGTCTGTAAGTAGGGCTATGAGTAACACACTTTAAATCAGTTTTAAAGTGGGCTATGAGTAAAATCAGTGTTAAAGTGGGCTATGAGTTAAATAAGTGTTAAAGTGGGCTATGAGTTAAATCAGTGTTAAAGTGGGCTATGAGTAACACACGTTAAATCAGTGTTAAAGTGGGCTATGAGTTAATTAAGTGTGTAAGTGGGATTTGAGTAACACACTTTTAACACACTTTAAATCAGTGTTAAAGTAGGGCTATAAATCAGTGTGTAAGTAGGGTTATGAGTAACACACTTTAAATCAGTGTTAAAGTGGGCTATGATTTAAATAAGTGTTAAAGTGGGCTATGAGTAACACACTTTAAATCAGTGTTAAAGTGGGCTATGATTTAAATCAGTGTTAAAGTGGGCTTTGATTTAAATAAGTGTTAAAGGGCTCTGAGTTAAATAAGTGTTAAAGGGTTATGAGTTAAATAAGTGTTAAAGTGGGCTATGAGTTAAATAAGTGTTAAAGGGCTATGAGTTGAATAAGTGTTAAAGTGGGCTATGTGTTAAATCAGTGTTAAAGTGGGCTATGAGTAGCACACTTTAAATCAGTGTTAAAGTGGGCTATGATTTAAATAAGTGTTAAAGTGGGCTTTGATTTAAATAAGTGTTAAAGTGGGCTTTGAGTTAAATCAGTGTTAAAGTGGGCTATGAGTGAAATCAGTGTTAAAGTGGGCTATGAGTGAAATCAGTGTCAAAATGGGCTGAGATGCTGATGTTTTTGCATCCTGACTTGTTAGGCTATAGAAACAAAGTTGCTCAAGAATCAATCTTTATAGAATACAGAAGAACATTGAAGAGTGCAGTAGCCATAGGGCTGGGTGCACTGAAGTTTGTGGAATCAGATTTACTGAGAACTATCAGGGGTGTCCCTGCTGAAAAAAAAAACAGCCTGATGAGCTGAAGATAGTTTGCTGGTTGACCAGCTTGTTAACCAGCTTGTTTGACCACCCTATGATGGTTCACCAGCTAGACCAGCAAGACTCTTGCAAAAACATACCTTCAGCTGGTTTACCCAGTTTACGATGGTAATTCAGCTGGTTTTGCTTGTCGTACCACCTCAAGGTGGTCATCTTAGTTGGTGTTGCTGGTCTACATTGATAGATAGATAGATAGATACTTTATTGATCCCCAAGGGGAAATTCAAGAACATTGCTGACCAGCAAACCAGCAGCAACCCAGCATGACCATCTCACACCATAATGTCAAGGTTGGCAGGTTGGTCACCAGCATGACCATCTCACATCATAATGTCAAGGTTGGCAGGTTGGTCACCAGCATGACCATCTCACACCATAATGTCAAGGTTGGCAGGTTGGTCACCAGCTTAACCATCTTACACCAGCTGTATCCCACACCAGCTTCCTCAGATGGTCACGCAAGTATGTCTACCCGGTGGCTTAACCAACTACACCAGCAAAGACCAGCAACAGCTGGAAGACAACCAGCTAAAACCAGTTAAAACCAGTTACCAGCATAAGATGGTTGCTAGCTGTTTTTTTTCAGCAGGGATGAGACACAAATGAGAGGACGGTACCCTACTTATTCTAAGAATGACAGTTGCAGTTATAACATCAACAATACTTAAAGACCACACAAAAGGTTTTTTCCAACTATTTCCTGTTTGTTGGTGTCAGAGTTTGAAAAGGGGCTTTTAGAATGGAAACCTAAGCCTGTGGAGCGATCTCCCGATCGATCAGGTCATTAAGCGCCTCCGCTGCGCTGCGCTGCCCTCCCAGGTGTGGCCCACTGGGGCCGTGTGCTCTAATGGCTCCTCCTGCAGCAGGTCATTGACCCCTTTTAGCGCCGGGAGCCCGACAGAGAAAGGGAACCGGAGAACCTAGAATAAAGGCCGTAGAACAAAGCACGGAGCACCTCAAGAATACCCAGAATGCAACAACCTGGCCTTCTCAAACTGAAGTGTAGCAAACGGAGGCCCTGGATGAAGGTAAATGCCCATGAGCTAAAGAGGTCCCGTAGGAGAGCTGAGGGAACATGGAGTAGAGCTAAGCTAGGGTCACTGTGCCGTTGTAAAAGACAAAATAGCAAACGATAATGAAGCTGATTGGAGCGAGATAAGGATCCACTTCTCTAAAGAAATTGCTGAAAACAAGTGGTTGTTAATAGGCTACTACATCAAACATGGTTTGACACACTTAGTTGCTTTAGGCATCTTCTCAAAGATGCAAAGAATTTGCAGGCCTCTTCACACACAATGTTACTTCTATAAGGGTGGCCATTGGTAACAGGTCATTTTTGATTGATGCCGCCTACTCTAGGTTAAATAGTACCTGTGCGTGTGTGCGTGCGCGTGTGTGTGCGTGTGTGCGCGCGTGTGTGTGTGTGTGTGTGTGCGCGTGTGTGTGTGTGTGTGCGTGCGTGTGTGTGTGTGTGCGTGTGTGTGCGTGTGTGTGTGTGTGCTCCTGGGCAGGTCTGAAGGGTGGGCGGCGTGACGAGGTGGTGGTGAGCGGCATCAGGAGGCTGAGCACCATATCTGAGCAGGACGCGGACGCTTCGTCTCTGGTCGTCGTGGGCAACCAGTGGGCGGGGTCTAGCTCCTCCCTCCTGCTCAGCAGTGACTTCACTTCCTTTGAGTCGCACATGCCGGATTCTGGAGGTGAGTTTGGGCTGACCTCATGATGACCTCATGTTAATATCATGTTACTAATCTCATGTTGATCTCTTCTCTTGTTGACCTTATGTTGACCTCATGTTAATCTCATGTTGGCCTCATGTTGATCTCATGTTGATCTCATGTTGATCTCATGTTGATCTCATGTTGATCTCATGTTAATCTCATGTTGATCTCATGTTGATCTCATGTTAATATCATGTTACTAATCTCATGTTGATCTCATATTGATCTCATGTTGACCTCATATTGATCTCATGTTGATCTCATGTTGATCTCATGTTGATCTCATGTTAATCTCATGTTGATCTCATGTTGATCTCATGTTAATCTCATGTTAATATCATGTTACTAATCTCATGTTGATCTCATATTGATCTCATGTTAATCTCATGTTAATATCATGTTACTAATCTCATGTTTATCTCATATTGATCTCTTCTTATGTTAATCTCATGTTGCTCTCATGTTGACCTCATGTTGATCTCATGTTGATCTCTTCTCATGTTGATCTCACGTTGATCTCATGTGGTGGGTAGAACGTTTACTGGTTTGTTTGTGGAATAGAAACTACAGCAGAAGCCAGCTGGAAATCGGTGGAGAAGGTTCAAGGCAGTGGCTCATGCTATGCCATCATATCAATCAGTCTGTGGCTTATGCTGTCATCATATCAATCAGTCTGTGGATCAAATAATCCTTTAAAGATCTTGTGGCCTCTTTGTCAGCATCTGTCACAGACATCCATGGCTCAGACAACAGGCTACCATTTGATTCACACTGCAGATAGTTTTGATTGCCAGTGGCCTCGTTTATCCCAAATCATGACAATGTGATACACTGATACATACAGACGTTCATATAGTAAAGATCACATGAAGCAAGACATTTCACTTCCAACACTTCCAGCTCAACCCTGCACACCTGAGCTCAACCCTGCACACCTTTCAGCTCAACCCTGCACACCTTTCAGCTCAACCCTGCACACCTTTCAGCTCAACCCTGCACACCTGAGCTCAACCCTGCGCATCCTTCAGCTCAACGCTGTGCACCTTTGAGCAGCATGCTCGCTGCCACATTAATCAACGGCCCTATTGACTAAAATCTGCTTTCAGTGACACGCAGCCAAAGATCCTTCATTACTATCCGCTTTAACCCACTCTGACGCAGCTCACCTGTCCATGGCATCAACTGGTTTTCATTTGCTTCAAATCAGTGCAGTCGTACCGTAACACCTGCAGACGTTCCTGGGGTCTCACTGTACCTCGTGTTGTCAGGTTGTTTTCACAGGTCTCACTGTACCTCGTGTTGTCAGGTTGTTTTCACAGGTCTCACTGTACCTCGTGTTGTCAGGTTGTTTTCACAGGTCTCACTGTACCTCGTGTTGTCAGGTTGTTCTCACAGGTCTCACTGTACCTCGTGTTGTCAGGTTGTTCTCACAGGTCTCATTGTTTGTGTCCCTCTGAACTTGAGCACCCTCCTCAGTCATAAAATATTTTTATGGACTCGCCTTGAATTTTTTATGAGCTGCAAATGATGGCGAATGCTTTGTGAAAGGAAGTTGTGTGAAGAGTAGCCGAGAATAGACATCACACTTTTATAGCCTGGAATTTAGCCTCAGTAATAAATCAGATGAGCAGCTTACTTCATTACTTTATTGACAAATGAAACTTGTTTATTAGAAGTTGGTTGAGAGGGCATTATGTGAGCTGTAGCTCTGGCCATTAGTGATGTTTGAGGGCAGCGCTGTCTCGTCTGTCTACCGTAGTCCTCATTCCTCCTGTCTCGTGTGTGTGT
>NC_085000.1:35292958-35317958 GCF_963854185.1 Sardina pilchardus | reverse complement strand
CGACTGCGCGCTCTTCGACTCGTGCCAGGAGGCCAGCGAGCTGATCGAGCTGGCCATGGAGATCTCGGAGGTGTGCTATCGCTGAGGGAGGCGGAGATGGTGACCAGAGGAACGCTGGACTGACCACAGAGCGGAGGGCAGCATGTTGATGGAGCGTTCACTGTGCACCTGAGAGAGCAGCTTCACTCGCATGGGATGGAGGAGGTATCCAAACACCTGAGATGGGTTAATAAGGGTTAATAATATCAGGATTGACCTGATAACGGGGTTAATAATATCAGGATTGTCCTGAGATGGGTTAATAACGGGGTTAATAATATCAGGATTGTCCTGAGATGGGTTAATAACGGGGTTAATAATATCAGGATTGACCTGAGATGGGTTAATAACGGGGTTAATAATAAAGGATTGACCTGAGATGGGTTAATAACGGGGTTAATAATATCAGGATTGTCCTGAGATGGGTTAATAACAGGGTTAATAATATCAGGATTGACCTGAGATGGGTTAATAACGGGGTTAATAATATCAGGATTGGTTAATAACGGGGTTAATAATATCAGGATTGTCCACCTGGAGACCAGCTGTGTGGGGAAAAGAGGGACTGCATGGGTCAGCACAGGAACACTGTGGGGTCAGCACACTGCATATCCCGCTGCTCTTTGTTGGGTCGTACTCCGCGGTCCTCATCGTATCTCAGACATCTGGCTAATGAAGTGCCCATGTTGCATCTCTCAGAGCTGTGATGCGCTGTTTCCACAGGAAGACGCCCGTATGCATTAGGCTAATGCAGAGATGTTATGCTATGCATTGTTTATGAATGCCTTGCACTGTTTGTGATCAATACAGCATGCCTCTTAAATAAATATCATGACTTGCATAATGTATGGACTTCACATGTCAGTGTTATTCTGTATCAATGAGAGTTCAAAGACCTGATCTTCATATCTGTAATCTGGGAATACCGTCAAATCTGGGAAATTATGAATGGATGATAAACTACCTAGATTCCCTTGCCTTACAGACTATGTTGCCGCACCTATTTCACAAAAAGCATTTCTAGCAGCACAACTCTCTGCCGCCCTCTACAATCCATCTTTAAAACGACAACAAAATCACAAATGATTGTAGTCTAGTAGAACTTCATGACTTGAGATGCAGCAATTACTCCATTAAGTGTTTGTAGATTATTAAATGATGCCCAGGCCCGCTTGGTGTTAGAGGGGGTATAGAAACGAGATTAGTGGCCACTGGCCAGTTTTCCCAAAACTATATATAGGCTCTTCCAGGCAAACCAAAACTATATATAGGCTCTCCCAGTCCCAGCAAACCAGATGACTCCAGATCTGGCTGACTCGAGGCGGCAGCAGACTTTTTCAGTCCGTCTAACTAGTCGCAGAGATGTCCGATGCGACAGATCGCGATAACTGTGATAAACTCAGAGAATTTCAATTAGTGCAAGTTAATGGAACATGGAACAAAGTGTAAGTGAACAGGCTGGCCACCATGGACTTCTGTCACCTGCTAAAATGTAAGTCGCCTCAACATGTGAAAGCACACTCGTCACTGAACTCTAAAATGTGGATTGGAATGGTAGAATATGAATGTCCACTGTAGCCAACATTCATTGTCCACTGTAGCCATAATGCTAGCCTAGTAGATCAACTAATCTGCCACAGTCTAGTAGGCTAAACACGTGTGTCTTTAAGAGTTTGTCACCAAAATACTTATAATAGTCCATTTATGTCCATTGCAATGTAGTGAACTCTTAACAATGTTTTGGTAGAAAACTAAACGGCGCTGCACAGTCAGGGGTGACCCACATATGTGGCTATTATTGGAGGTGTTTGGGCGAGCAGGCATGAGGGGTCTCCACACAGAATGTGTGTGTCCAGTGGTGTCCAGCCACTCCACGGCCGTGTGTGAGTTAACCCCTTCACCTCTGGGACTCCCGGTGCCGTGCCGTGCTCACCCTAATGAGGAACTGTTCATTGCTATCGTAATTAACTCATTGGCTGCCAGCGATTTTCAGTGCAGAGCGCTCCATACTGCCAGACGTTTTACAGCATTTTGACTGTTTTTCCAAGATCCACCGAACGGTGAGCTTTATGACTATGTAAACACCGAATGAAAGATTAGACTCTTCTTTCACCAGGAAAAAACGGTTTGTTTCTATCGTTTTCCGTTCTAATCGTCAGTAGAACATGGGTTAGTTTTGCTAAAAACACCTGTTTTTGACCAAAACATGGAGAAAACTATCTTTTTGTGAAAATCAACTTTTTAACGTTAGCGATTCAGGAGTATGTCTACCACGATTGCACTGTTATCTCGTCACTCTCGTCAAGGTTGCTAGGGACTCTGATGGTCGCTAAAGACTCTGAACAGGACGGTAGACTTAGCAAGCTAGCACTAGCAAGTTGTTGTTAGTCTATATAGCAATATCCAATGTAAATGGATCATACGGTACCGTTCACGTGTTTTCCATCCTTGATGTAAGAAGTAAGCATATTTATTCCCTGCATCGCGTGCAAACTAGATCCACTGTGGTCGATCTTCATTGTTAGCTGGTTGCATGCTGGTTGCATGTCTCTGTGTACTTTGCAGGCAGATACTAATCATCCAAATGGCACTGCTGTCATCTAGCGGTTGGGATCGCTAGTACAGTCTGTTTACAAGCCTGAAACTCTGCCAGATCGTTCCCAAGCCCACCCAGGAGCCCTCCCCATTGAAAAAGGCAATTGACGTATGTGTCTAAATTGACGTTTAAAGACGTCAATGGCAGTGAATGAGTTAACTAGGCTGTAATAGTTATAGCTCACCCTAATGAGGAACTGTTCATTGCTATCGTAATTAACTAGGCTGTAGTTATAGTTCACCCTAATGAGGAACTGTTCATTGCTATCGTAATTAACTAGGCTGTAATAGTTTGGTCATATGGTTAATTACTGTTAAGTCTAACACTACTATTGTCAGATCTGTAGAATGTGTAGTGTTTCTCTCTGTCAATCATACTCACCCATAGCAACAACTGCTTCTGTTTACAACGTGTCCACTGAGCACCATTACTGTTGCCATGACTCCCTGTAGCTATGAGAAGTCCACGGCTCACGGTGTGTGTTGGACCGTGGTGAGTCCCGTCGTGTTCACCTACAGGATCGTCCAGTGCAGCAACCTCCTGGACGCACATAACGACACCCTGCTGTTTGGGCACACAGACCACAGGGAAGACCTGCTGTTTGGGCACACAGACCACCGTGGAGATCCGCAGAGTGCCAGCAAGCCCGTGAAGCGCTTCATCGTCATAGACGAGGTCGTCCATGCGCTCTACGGGAATAGGATCTCGGAATATATGAAGGCCAGGAATGTCGTCTACAAGATGCTGCCTTTGCCCACTACGGAGGAGAACAAGTCCATGGAGCTGGTGACCACCATCCTGGAGGAAGTTCACCAGTTTGGGATTGACCGGCGGTCCGAACCCATCCTGGCCATCGGGGGAGGAGTGTGTCTGGACATCGTGGGATTGGCGGCCTCGCTCTATCGCAGGAGGACTCCCTACATCCGCGTCCCGACCACGTTGCTGGCGTATGTTGATGCCAGTGTCGGGGCAAAGAACGGGGTCAACTTTGCCAACTGTAAAAACAAGCTGGGGAGCTACATCCCGCCTGTGGCCACGTTCCTGGACCGCTCTTTCCTGGCGACCGTTCCACGCCGACACATCGCCAACGGACTGGCTGAGATGCTGAAGGTATCACGCATGACGTGTGGGCCACGCTTCCTTCAGTGCATGGAGTTTGGATGAGCCAGGGTTAGGGTTAGGGTTAGGGTTTAGGCGGAGATGTTGAAGGTATCTCGCATGACGTGTGGGTCACGCTTCCTTCAGTGCATGCAGTTTGGATGAGCCAGATACACTTGCGTCGGTACTAAACATAGTGTTTGGATGAGCCAGATACACTTGCGTTGGTACTAAACATGGTGTTTGGATGAGCCAGATACACTTGCGTTGGTACTAAACATGGTGTTGTTCCAAATCAGAACAAAACGTGGTGTTCCACAGATAAGTCAGGCCAGAGGCTTTGAGTCGAGCTCACTGAGGACATACCCAGGGGGCAGAACCCCCTTTGCCCCCTTTGCCCCTTTGCCCCCTGGGCAGAACCCCCTTTTCCCCCTGGGTAACATGGAAACCCTCTTTTCAACTCATGGGGAATTCTCCACGAGGACCTCAAAGTGTTATGTTGTTCACTTAAACTGACATGAACAGTTTCTGGGCATTGAAAAACATGGTAGGATCACACTCTTTTCTCTCCGTATTTTGTAGATGGCTCTGATGAAACACAAAGGCCTGTTTGAGCTTCTGGAGGCTGAGGGACAGAATCTTCTGGATTCCAAGTTCCAAACCCGTGAGGGGACAGATGAGACGGACCAGTCACCTGCTGCTTCAGCATCCTCTAGGATCGCCATAGAGACCATGCTGGAGGAACTGGCCCCAAACCTGTGGGAGGATGACCTGGACCGCCTGGTGGACTTTGGACACCTCGTCAGCCCTGAGCTGGAGATGGTCACATGAGGCGCCCGTTGACATGCCTGAGTGAAAGTGCTGATACATGCATAACCCCATCTCCCTAAGCAATACATGCATAACCCCATCTCCATAAACAATACATGCATAACCCCATCTCCATAAACAATACATGCATAACCCCATCTCCCTAAACAATACATGCATAACCCCATCTCCATAAACAATACATGCATAACCCCATCTCCATAAACAATACATGCATAACCCCATCTCCCTAAACAATACATGCATAACCCCATCTCCCTAAACAATACATGCATAACCCCATCTCCATAAACAATACATGCATAACCCCATCTCCCTAAACAATACATGCATAACCCCATCTCCATAAACAATACATGCATAACCCCATCTCCCTAAACAATACATGCATAACCCCATCTCCATAACCCCATCTCTATATCTCCATTTCCAGCACCAAAGTTGCCTGATGTGTGTGTTGCAGGAGGTACTGCCTGATGTGTGTGTTGCTGATGTGTGTGTTGCAGGAGGTGTTGCCTGATGTGTGTGTGGCTGGTGTGTGTGTTGCAGGAGGTGTTGCCTGATGTGTGTGTGGCTGGTGTGTGTGTTGCAGGAGGTGCTGCCTGATGTGTGTGTGGCTGGTGTGTGTGTTGCAGGAGGTGCTGCCTGCGCTGCTTCACGGGGAGGCGGTTGCCGTGGAGATGTCCCTGATGGTGTACGTGGCGTGTGGGCGGGGCCTGTTGCCCGCGGCGCTGCGGGACCGTGTGGTGCGCTGCATGCGGTCGCTGGAGCTGCCCGTGTGGCACCCGCTCTGCAGCCTGGCGCTGGCGAGGAGAGCTCTGGGCGAACGCCTGCGCCACTCCGGGGGACGCCTCAGGATGCCCCTGCCCACCGCACTGGGACGAGCAGGTACGGAACAGGAGCAAAGATCCTTAAGGCGGAGCAAGATACGTCGTCGTAATTCATGTCTATGGGCGCAAAACGGGGATCACTTCCTCTGCATAAAGGGGGTGTGTCATGCGTGTCATGTCCATAGACTTCAATGGAAAAGAGGCGGAACAGCTCTGCATAAAGGGGGATTTTGCCCCCCTCCCTCTTGCGATTCGGGTTCCAGGAAGTGGCTTCTCATGAAGTATCTTGCTCCGCCCTTAATGATCTTTGACAGGAGACACTAGAGACGGTTCCCATGGTGACAGGGAGGGAATTATGGAGGGACTGCCGCACAGTGATCGGTCGCCTATTCTACTGACTACACTCACCTCTATTGACAGGCTAGTAGGGAGCAGTGTTGAACGGGTCGAGTGTCTTATGAGCCGTACCCACCCCATCTCCCCAGGTGGCACGAGGCGGGTGAACGCCTGGCGTTCTGCTCATCGTATCTTTGCCGGTCTGCTGGCGGCGTTTAGTAACATGTCTTTTCTTACAGTAGTATTCATGACAAGTTAAAGTTAAAGAGATGGCGGTCGAACAGAGATGGTCGATTCATGACAAGTTAAAGTTAAAGAGATGGCGGTCGAACAGAGATGGTCGATTCATGACAAGTTAAAGTTAAAGAGATGGTCGATTCATGACAAGTTAAAGTTAAAGAGATGGCGGTCGAACAGCGGATCATTAGTGGCACACCACCGGCAACATGCCGTCAGCAGTCCGCTATCTGCCAATCAGACTTTGGTATCTGGGTTGGCTAGGCTGTTAAACTGCCTATTACAGTAGGAAACGTCTGGACTTAAAAACAAGTGTAAGCGACCCTTCATCCTCTCTCTCTCTCTCATTGCTTCTGCCAACCTCTCACACCTAATACACACTTACCACTCTTCCCTCCTCTCCCTCCTCCCACTCCCTCTCTTCCCTCCTCCCAGTCCACCTCCCTCTCCTCCCAGTATTGAGTACTGAATATGTGCACTCCTATCCTCTAATACTAGTATTGAGTACTGAATATGTGTGCACTCCTATCCTCTAATACTAGTATTGAGTACTGAATATGTGCACTCCTATCCTCTAATACTACCCTGCTGAAAAAACCAGCAAGAAACCAGCTTAGGCTGGTAGCTGGTTTTAGCTGGTTTTAGCTGGTCTTTGCCCAAAACACAGTTATCATTGCTGGTCTTTGCTGGTGTAGCTGGTTAGGCCACCAGCTAGACATGCTGGCGTGACCATCTGAGGAAGCTGGTCGTGCTGGTGTGACCAGCCTGTCGTTTGGGATACAGCTGGTTTAAGATGGTCATGCTGGTGACCAGCCTGTCCAGCTTGACAAAGATGGTCAAGCTGGTTTTCTAGAATAACCAACATAAGCTGGCGTGGCCAGTAAAAACCAGCAATGTAGACCAGCAACACCAACTAAAATGACCAGCTTAAGGTGGTACGACAATCAAAACCAGCTGAATTACCATCATAAACTGGGTAAACCAGCTGAAGGTGTGTTTTCGCGAGAGTTTTGCTGGTCTAGCTGGTTAACCATCAAAGGGTGGTCAAATAAGCTGGTTAACAAGCTGGTCAACCAGCAAACCACCTTTAGCTGGTCAGGCTGGTTTTTTCAGCAGGGTAGTATTGAGTACTGAATATGTGCACTCCTATCCTCTAATACTAGTATTGAGTACTGAATATGTGTGCACTCCTATCCTCTAATACTAGTATTGAGTACTGAATATGTGTGCACTCCTATCCTCTAATACTAGTATTGAGTACTGAATATGTGCACTCCTATCCTCTAATACTAGTATTGAGTACTGAATATGTGCACTCCTATCCTCTAATACTAGTATTGAGTACTGAATATGTGCACTCCTATCCTCTAATACTAGTATTGAGTACTGAATATGTGCACTCCTATCCTCTAATACTAGTATTGAGTACTGAATATGTGCACTCCTATCCTCTAATACTAGTATTGAGTACTGAATATGTGCACTCCTATCCTCTAATACTAGTATTGAGTACTGAATATGTGCACTCCTATCCTCTAATACTAGTATTGAGTACTGAATATGTGCACTCCTATCCTCTAATACTAGTATTGACAGATGCAGTGGTAATAGCTAGAGTCTCCTCTGCACTGGAGCTTAAATGTTATTCTATTGCTATAGCTGTGGCTTAAATGTTATTTTATAGTAATTTCCTGTGTATTAGCCGCATTGTGTATAAGCCACAGGACAGCATTTTGTGCAGGTTATAGAAACAAAAATGAATACAATATCAACTGTCCCATTGTAATTAACCTCATAGCTGACTTGGGATAAATGCGTCTGCCAAATGAATGTAGATGTAAATAAATGTCATACTTCTATGAAGTTCTGTAATACCCATGTCCCAAAATACTATAGTATTCCTACAACATTACTTTAATATTTTGTTCTAAAATACAACAAAATAGATTCCTTTAGTTATTTTTCACAAGCAGTAACCGTGGAGACTGAAAGAGACAGCATAATGTTTGTTTTATCCACAGAAATCTTTAATGACATCAGCGATGACACATTGTGTCAGGCATTCCAAGAATGGAGTGTGGACCTCGGAACAGGACACCTTCCCACGTGAAAAGCGGAGCCAAAGATCCGATTTAACCCTCTCTGGCTGCGCTGTGTTGCAGACAAACGTGAACATGTATTGTACAAGTGGTTGAGTGCTTTGCCATTCCTGAAAATAAACATGGGAATTAACAAATTGAAATTATGAATGTGCTGACAAGTAGGCCTACTCTATACAAACCACCACACACACGGACACCAACAAGACATCCACACAAGAATGTGAAAACATACTTGACATACTTTAATGCTCAGAACAACCTCTCTTCCCTCCACTAGCACTGGTGAAGCACTGTTAAGCCCATCAAATGGCACTTCCTGTCCTTCAACAAGCACACTCTTTATGTCTTAATGACAGACAGGAGTCACACACCCACAGGCCAATCAAATCAAGCCACCTCTCTGATATATAACATCCCATTTTACATTAGATAACCACACCACCTATTTGATAAATAACATCCCATTCTGACATTAGATAACCAAGCTACACATTTGCTTACTATCAACAGTGAATCGAGAGCAATACTCTGGATTGGGGCAAAAGTTCTGCCATCATATAACGAAACTGAAGCTGATAAGACAATCCCAATGGCAGGCACTATATGGCCGTAATGTGACCCACTAAAGCTAAAACTAGGAATTCAACATCTGGACTGTCAGATCCATGCGAGTACTAGTCATCCCACCCCATCCCATCCCTATGATGTCTTGGCAGTTGTGGGGGGGGGGGGGGGGGTAGCTTGGGGAGGGTAGCTCGGTGAGCTAGGTTTGAGTCCATCTGGGTAATTTCTCGATCAGACCTCCTCTCTCTCTCCCACTCACCTGTCAATCTTTTCATTATCCTGTCTCAATAAAGGCAAAATGCACAGAATATACTGAAAGAGCAAAGCTCAGGCCTCAGCCGTGGCGTGACTGGCTGGGGCACCTGCACCGCACGCCGGCGACCCGGGTTCGATTCCCGCCCCGTGGTCCTTTCCGGATCCCACCCCAGCTCTCTCTCCCACTCACTTCCTGTCATTCTCTCTACTGTCCTGTCCAATTAAAGGCATATAAAGCCCCAAAAAATAAAATAATAATAAAAAAAGAATAAAGCTTTTAGAAAAGTCAACAAAACATTCAGCATTTTTCTTTAGTTATTAATGACTTCCCTCAGAGTCAGTCTACCCCTATGCAAACCAGCACTTCAGACTTGTAAATAAGGAAAGAATATACTGTAGCATACGTGTGTGGAAGGAAACCTCATTTTAATCTTGTGCTTTTCAAAAGAGCTGGCGATGCAGTTAGAAAATGGCCTCTCCTGCAGTCAGCCAGCTATAACCACCAAAACAAGGCAGTCAAACACCATCCTCATTCAGAAGAAGCTGACAAATGCTTGACTCCAGTAGTAGTAGTATAACGATTTAAGGCACTTGATGTGAATGCACTGTGCTTAGCTGCTGGAGACTATGCAGGAGAAAGTAGGCATCTACTCCATGTAAAACATACATGAGCATATTTCACTACACCGATAAGTATTGCATAGACATAAAGAAAAGGTTGCATCAGTATTACTGTACTGTCATTATAGTGGTGATAACTGCAGTATTTCTACATATATCTGAGTGCTGTGTACACTTGTGTATTATTAACAATCAAATATACAATATCAGAACAGTACAGCGTATTGTTACATACTTGACTACAGTCATTCATATATAATGTATGTTTAAAAAAACTAAATAAAATTGTTAGCAGATATAAAACATTTGTTATCAAAAAATGTTCAAATGAATGGACTTCCTCCAGTGTTTTTGACAATGTCTTTTAAAAAATCTCACAACAGTCTCCCTATATTCCTTCATATTGTATTTGAACATAAAAAATCCTGAATGTCCATGGCATAGAGAATGGAAGGGTAGCAAACACAACACATATTTAAATAATTTAAATGTTATCAATGATACAGTGAAAATAGTATTATAAAGGGTGATAGACACTTAATCAATTATCTAAATTAAACATTTTGTGATCATTACTTCATTTTAATCATTAATAAGTCATCATGAAGAACTTGATGGAGGGTCATTAAAGGAACATGCCCACTTCTGGGGAGATATGCATAGAGTTGCTATGGTGACGGCACCCCTTCTCCCCTGAACTGAGACGTCACATGAGATGATTTCCCCGAAAGTGAGTGTGTTCCTTTAAGAGGGACATGTGAGCCACACTGCATGACGTCAGTAGTTCAGAGGGGCAAGATCACACAGCATACAACCACTGCTGCCTGGAATACCTCACACACACGAGTGTTTCATGTGTGGGTCATGTGTGGGCCATGTGTGGGCCGTGTGTGGGCCATGTGTGAGCCGTGTGTGTGTGTGTGGGCCATGTGTGTGTGTGTGTGTGTGTGTGTGGGCCATGTGTGTGTGTGTGTGTGTGTGTGTGGGCCATGTGTGGGCCGTGTGTGGGCCATGTGTGAGCCGTGTGTGTGTGTGTGGGCCATGTGTGTGTGGGCTGTGTGTGGGCCGTGTGTGGGCCGTGTGTGGGCCGTGTGTGAGCCGTGTGTGTGCCGTGTGTGTGTGGGTCGTGTGTGGGCCATGTGTGTGTGGGCCGTGTGTGGGCCGTGTGTGGGCCATGTGTGAGCCGTGTGTGTGTGTGTGGGCCATGTGTGTGGGCCATGTGTGTGTGGGTCGTGTGTGGGCCATGTGTGTGTGGGCCGTGTGTGTGTGTGGGCCGTGTGTGTGTGGGCCGTGTGTGTGTGGGTCGTGTGTGGGCCATGTGTGTGTGGGCCGTGTGTGTGTGGGCCGTGTGTGTGTGGGTCGTGTGTGGGCCGTGTGTGTGTGTGTGGGCCGTGTGTGGGCCGTGTGTGGGCCGTGTGTGGTGTGTGGGCCGTGTGTGTGTGGGCCGTGTGTGTGTGGGTCGTGTGTGGGCCATGTGTGTGTGGGCCGTGTGTGTGTGGGCCGTGTGTGTGTGGGCCGTGTGTGGGCCGTGTGTGTGTGTGTGGGCCGTGTGTGGGTCGTGTGTGGGCCGTGTGTGTGTGGGCCGTGTGTGTGTGGGTCGTGTGTGGGCCGTGTGTGGGCCGTGTGTGTGTGTGTGGGCCGTGTGTGGGCCGTGTGTGGGCCGTGTGTGGTGTGTGGGCCATGTGTGTGTGGGTCGTGTGTGGGCCGTGTGTGGGTCGTGTGTGGGCCGTGTGTGGGCCGTGTGTGTGTGGGCTGTGTGTGGGCCGTGTGTGGGCCGTGTGTGGGCCGTGTGTGGGCCGTGTGTGGGCCGTGTGTGGGCCGTGTGTGGGCCGTGTGTGGGCCGTGTGTGTGTGTATGTGGGCCGTGTGTGGGCCGTGTGTGGGCTGTGTGTGGGCCAGGGGCCAGCTGAGGTGGCGCTGTTGGAGTGCATGCCAGTGTGCAGAAGATTCTGCGTCCAGTGTGTTTGAGACGTTCACAATATGTGTGTGTGCTGTTTTACAATATGTGCGTGTGCTGTTTTATTCTGCCCTCTGCCTAAGAGAAGCTTCAAACCAAACACAATATGTGTGTGTGCTGTTTTATTCTGCCCTCTGCCTAAGAGAAGCTTCAAACCCAATTTGATATAATGTATGTGAACACAGCTGCACACGGCTCTTCATCACCACAGGACTTTAACAGACCAAGGAGCTCATGTCTTCATCAGGGCTTGTTTGTCTGTTAGTTCGCAAGATAACTCAAAAAGTTATGGATGGATTTTGATGAAAAGGTCTAAAATGACCCAAGGAAGAAATGATTACATGTTGGGAGTGATCTGGATCAATATGTGGATCCAGGAGGCGGTTCTGTTTGCGCCTAGCGGAGGTCTGCGCTCTCTTTTCTAGTACATTCCATATCTGATGTGTGAGTGCTGCTTTCATGTGAGTCAACGCTCAGAACAAAACTGCATGGGCTTTAGCATGACCAACTGATTACTTGGGGAAAAAATCACAACTCACATAGTGAAACCTTCACGATTTGAAATCAGTCTATATAATTTACTACGCTTCTTCAAATGTACTTCAAAATCACACCAGAATAGATACTGACCTTGATTTAGTTTGACCTTCACCATGGCGGCAAAGACAACTGTACAGGGGGGGCACACTACAGGAAGAGCAACCCTACAACATGACACCCAGTGTAAACAAGAGCAAAGTAGATGCATGAGTAACTGAGAGCAGGCCTTGCTTCTTCAGGGGGGGGGGCTGGGAAGGGGGGGGGGTTTAGTCCAATGGTGGACTCCAGGGGGCGCTAAACATTCTCCTCCGTGTGTGTGTGTGTGTGTGTGTGTGTGTGTGTGTGTGTGTGTGTGTGTGTGTGTGTGTGTGTGTGTGTGTGTGTGTGTGTGTGTGTGTGTGCGTGTGTGTGTGTGTGTGTGTGCGCTAACAGCCGTGCTCGTTCTCCTCCATGTGTGTGTGTGTGTGTGTGTGTGTGTGTGTGTGTGTGTGTGTGTGTGTGTGCGCTAACAGTGCTCGTTCTCCTCCATGCTGACGCTGCTCTTGTCCCTGGAGGCGTTGGGGGAGTCGGAGGAGGAGAGCAGCGGGTCTGCGGTGGCGGGCGATGCTGACGACAGCAGCGGGTCTCCTGCGCCCACCGGCGACACGTTGTCCTCCATCAGGACGTCGTCCAGCTTGCCGCTGCACTTGGGCGCCAGGCCGTAGCCGGCGGGGGGGGAGAGGGGGCCGTCGCTGAAGGAGATGCTGCCGTCGCTGAGGTCCAGGGTGGTGGGGCGGGAGGGCTCGTGCCCCTGTTGCCCCTGTTGCCCCTGTTGCCCCTGGTGCTGTGTGTGGGGCGTGTGGGGCGGGTACAGCTCCTGGGCACAGTCCCCCAGCGCAGGCTCCTGCTTGATGCCGCGCGCCGACAGCTCCGAGGGGCACAGGCCACCGGAGGGCGCCACCACGGCCAGCCCGTGGGCACGGGCCTGCATCTCCAGCTCCTGCAGGGCATCGCCACGGAAACACTCAGCATCACACACACACAGCGCAACTGCAGCCACTAAGGCCTCCATGCTCACGGAGCTAAACTCTACTGACAATCAACAGCTGCACACATGAGCATGTTCATTAAAGGACTATCTTCATTAAAGGACTATCTTCATTAAAGGACTATCTTAATTAAAGGACTATCTTCACTAAAGGACTATCTTAGTTAAAGGACTATCTTCATTAAAGGACTATCTTAGTTAAAGGACTATCTTCATTAAAGGACTATCTGTGCATGGATGCTCAAACCTCCTTAAAGGGATAGTTCGGATTTTAAGACACGAAGTTGTATGGGTTCCCTGTCAGCAACGTAGTGCATCAGCACTGACTTACCCCCGACAGCGTCCTGTGAGCCGAGATCCAGCCGGTTTTAGATCGTTTTTGATGCTGAAGAAAGTAGTCCGGCAAGTTTCTGGGGTCACGAAAGTAAAGTGTTTTTCTTCTCAAAACCATATGCGTTCAACAGAGTGATATATTTGCACCACAAAAACGTTGTCCAGGAAAAATTCAAACCTCGTTATCACTTACTTATTTTTCGCGATTCCTATCACTGCGCGCTACTGACAGCTGGACAACGTTTTTGTGGTGCAAATATATCACTCTGTTGAACGCATATGGTTTTGAGAAGAAAAACACTTTACTTTCGTGACCCCAGAAACTTGCTGAAGAAAATAGTCCGGCATCAAAAACGATCAAAAACCGGCTGGATCTCGGCTCACAGGACGCTGTCGGGGGTAAGTCAGTGCTGATGCACTATGTTGCTGACAGGGAACCCATACAACTTCGTGTCTTAAAATCCGAACTATCCCTTTAAAGCCCTCACAGAAGAAAGGTTGGGTACAACGTTCACTTTCCATGTCTGTGCAGAGCCACACACAGCCCCCCTGAGTTCTGGTGTAAGTGTGCAAGTGTGTGAGTGTGTAAGTGTGTAAGTGTGTAAGTGTGCAAGTGTGCAAGTGTGCGAGTGTGCGAGTGTGTGAGTGTGTGAGTGTGTGAGTGTGCAAGTGTGTAAGTGTGTGAGTGTGTGAGTGTGTAAGTGTGCGAGTGTGTGAGTGTGTAAGTGTGTAAGTGTGCAAGTGTGTGAGTGTGTAAGTGTGCAAGTGTGTAAGTGTGTAAGTGTGCAAGTGTGTGAGTGTGCAAGTGTGTAAGTGTGTAATTGTGTGAGTGTGTAAGTGTGTGAGTGTGCAAGTGTGTGAGTGTGTAAGTGTGCAAGTGTGTAAGTGTGTGAGTGTGAGTGTGTGCAAGTGTGTGAGTGTGTAAGTGTGTAAGTGTGTGAGTGTGTGAGTGTGCAAGTGTGCGAGTGTGCAAGTGTGCAAGTGTGTAAGTGTGTGAGTGTGCGAGTGTGCAAGTGTGTGAGTGTGCAAGTGTGTGAGTGTGTGAGTGTGTAAGTGTGTGAGTGTGTAAGTGTGCAAGTGTGCGAGTGTGCAAGTGTGTCAGTGTGCAAGTGTGCAAGTGTGTAAGTGTGCGAGTGTGCGAGTGTGTAAGTGTGCGAGTGTGCAAGTGTGTAAGTGTGCGAGTGTGTAAGTGTGCAAATGTGTGAGTGTGTGAGTGTGCAAGTGTGCAAGTGTGCAAGTGTGTCCAGCACCTGTATCCGTAGGATGAGGTGGCGGTTGGCGTGCTCCAGCTTCTTCTGCCGGGTGTGTGAGTGTGTGAGTGTGCAAGTGTGTGAGTGTGCAAGTGTGTGAGTGTGTGAGTGTGTAAGTGTGTAAGTGTGTGAGTGTGTGAGTGTGTGAGTGTGTGAGTGTGTGAGTGTGTGTGTGTGTCCAGCACCTGTATCCGTAGGATGAGGTGGCGGTTTGCGTGCTCCAGCTTCTTCTGCCGGGTGTGTGAGTGTGCAAGTGTGTGCGTGTGTAAGTGTGCGTGTGTGTGAGTGTGTAAGTGTGTGTGTGTGTGTGTGTGTGTGTGTGTGTGTGTCCAGCACCTGTATCCGTAGGATGAGGTGGCGGTTTGCGTGCTCCAGCTTCTTCTGCCGGGTCTCCATCTCTCTGGCGCGCTGCTGCTCCCTCTGCAGCTTCCTGATGTAGTCCACGGAGGCCTTGAGAATGGTGCCCTTGTTCCAGCGCATGTCCCTGAGGGGCAACGCCCGTTAGCACGCGCTCAGCTGACACACTCACATGGGACTGAACTCAGGAGGGCCTGCAACAGGCCTGCTCCCAGAGAAGGCCATGGCCCTCGAAGCAATGTTTGAAGAAAAGAAGCAAACTTACGGGTCATTTGATTTAGGGATTAAAGTCCCCAGTTCCTTGATGCGGTCGTTGATATTGAAGCGCCGCCTTCTTTCGACTGGCCAGGGGTGTTGTTTTGTACCACAGGGAGAGAAGGAGAGAATAATTAGTGATCAGAGCGGCAATATGATGTGAGAGATCATGATGATGCAGGTACTGTTTCCCTCAAGAGCTCATTTCAGGGCCCAGTTTCCCGGAAGCATACTGTAGTAAGCCTAAGTAGTTTGTCAAGTGGATTTTGCCCACCATATCACATAATCATTGCTGCTTAAGACACAAATGCAAGGAAAAGTGTAACAAATATTTGTTTAATCTAATCAGTCGTTAAAACACTAGTAACTACTAAAATGAATCACTTTCGGGAAACCAGACCCTAGTCATTTCTGGTCGATAAAAAGGTGTGACATACTCAGGTTATGAAACCAGAGCCTAGTCATTTGTGGTCGATAAAAAGGTGTGACATACTCAGGTTGTGATTGTCTTTCTTCTGTCGTTCCTTGGCCAGTGCTCTGCCTTCTGCTTCTAGGCAAGAGAGAAGAATGGGAACACAAAGGAGAGCTATAATGGATGATCCGACCGCAATCTAGACACACTCCCGTGCACATTACATCAGAAGAACAAACACACTCCCATGCAAATGACATCAGAGGAACATGACACTTTGTCACAATATTGACTAAAACATGACATCAACAAGCAAGATATGGTCTCATGACTCATTGCCAGTCAATGAGCGTAGCAGTTTACATAATGCCATGTTATTTACAATGCGTTTGGATGACCACACGTACCTACGGGGAACCCTTCAGGCCTTTGATAGTTTTCAAACTTGCCGCAGGATACCGACTTGTCCAACATGTGCAGCACAGCTGGAGACGGAGTCACTATTTGGCACATGACATTTCAGACGTGTTTAAACATAATAACTTAACTATCGAGGGGGGCTCACTATTCGGCACATGATATTTCAGACGTGTTTAAACATAATAACTTAACTATCGAGAGGGGCTCACTATCTATTCGGCACATGATATTTCAGATGTGTTTAAACATAACTTAACTATCGAGAGGGGTCACTATTTGGCACATGATATTTCAGATGTGTTTAAACATAATAACTTAACTATCGAGAGGGGCTCACTATCTATTCGGCACATGATATTTCAGACGTGTTACATAACAATTTAACTTGGTGTATTTATTGTTAAAACTTAACGTAACTATGATATGACATTTCAGAAAATGGCGTGCAGAACATATCGTACATGGTGGATTTAGACCAGTGTTTCCCAACCTTTTTTCTCTGAGGGCCCCCTTGCCTGTGTCTAAGACAAGCCGGGGCCCCTACACAAGCTCCTACCCACATACACACAGAACCCAACAACACATGGTTTTATTCAGCAATGGGGATGAATGACCAATGCCTAGCCGGACCTGAAGGTCGCTTACGCAAGATAAGAGGTCAGAGGTAATAAATAGCTACATGAATTTATACATGGAACAAAAACATGTTTCAATTTGGATTATACAACGTTTTGATTATCCAATTGGGTGTGTTATTGGGATTTTATACATTTAATGTGCGCAAATAGAATTTTGGTGACCTCATAACCTCAGCCCTGGCAACATTGTGCGGAGCCCCTGCAGTCCCTGGCGCCCCCTAATGGGGTGTGTGGACCCCCTGCAATCCCTGGTGACCCCTAATGGGGTGTGCGGACCCCCTGCAATCCCTGGCGCCCCCTAATGGGGTGTGTGGACCCCCTGCAATCCCTGGTGACCCCTAATGGGGTGTGCGGACCCCCTGCAATCCCTGGCGCCCCCTAATGGGGTGTGTAGACCCCCTGCAATCCTGCAATCCCTGGCGACCCCTAATGGGGTGTGTAGACCCCCTGCAATCCCTGGCGACCCCTAGTGGGGTGTGTGGACCCCCTGGTGACCCCTAATGGGGTGTGTAGACCCCCTGCAGTCCCTGGCGACCCCTAATGGGGTGTGTAGACCCCCTGCAATCCCTGGCGACCCCTAGTACTGGGAACCCCTGTATTAGCGCACCATTCAGCGTGTGAGCATACTGGAGTACGCGCATGTTCAAAAGGCCTGGAGGGTGTTTGAAAACACAAACTATCTTCCACCTTAAGACTTGCCACAGAACAGCCAATGTTGCCTTACCAACCCCCGGCTGGCAATGCCCTTCCCCACACTCACCCGGTTGGGTTGTGTACTCACCAGAGAATTCCCTTCCCCACACTCACCCGGTTGGGTTGTGTACTCACCAGAGAATTCCCTTCCCCACACTCACCCGGTTGGGTTGTGTACTCAATGCCCTTCCCCACACTCCCCCGGTTGGGTTGTGTACTCACCAGAGAATTCCCTCTTGATGTTGGGCAGGCAATTCCCTTCCCCACACTCCCCCGGTTGGGTTGTGTACTCACCAGAGAATTCCCTCTTGATGTTGGGGAGGCTGGCAGGGCAGGAGTTGCTGATGGCCAGGCCGGGGGGCGGCATGCCCTGGCTGCTGTACATGTCCAGGATGTTGCCAGACACGGGGATCTGCGGAGACAAACCAGCGTCACACACCCAGACAGAGCCCCAGATATAGATCCTCCTGTCCCCCATGGCAATGCAAGGACCCCAACTCCCAGCTGATGATATTCCTGCCCATTATATGTGGGCTCTTGATCAGCTGCTAAGTGTGGGCCGACTGTGGGCCGACTGTGGGCCGGCTGTCACATGCTTGTCACATGTCCACAGGCGTTAACCTGGGCCAGGAAATGTAATCAAATGTGTTGTCACGTCTTGATTGATTCACTGTAATGGTCTCACTACAACAATGGAGAAACAAATCAGTTTCATTCAATTTCACTCATCATGTGATCTCCAATCATGTGACCTCCAATCATGTGACCCCTATCAGTCTAACCAATCACAAACTGGGTAGCATATTTAAGGAAAGTTGACCCATTATGCGGGGAGTTATTCTGTAACCGGAATTCCTTTAAATTGTTTTTGTAAATGTCATATTATTTATATTATTCATTTAGATGGGCTTCTGTAATGTATTGGATGACTAACTTGGACCTGACAAATAAACTATTATGCCGATCCGCATAGCCACTCATTTGAAGGCATTTCCACAGGAGTGTATGGCAGCGTTCACCACCCCTGCGGCGGGCAGCTGGTGCAGCAGGAAGTGATCACAGCTGGCTCGGAGGCAGCTGGTGCGGCAGGAAGTGATCACAGCTGGCTCGGAGGCAGCTGGTGCGGCAGGAAGTGGTCACAGCTGGCTCGGAGGCAGCTGGTGCGGCAGGAAGTGGTCACAGCTGGCCTCTCTGGGAGGTGACGAGCGGGACGGCAGCACGTCTCACTCACTCCAGGTGCTGATGGGGATGTGACTGCTCCATATGCTCTTTAATTAACCCCCGCTGTACGCGCTCCATATGCTCTTTAATTAACCCCCACTGTACGCGCTCCATATGCTCTTTAATTAGGCCCCACTGTACGCGCTCCATATGCTCTTTAATTAGGCCCCACTGTACGCGCTCCATATGCTCTTTAATTAGCCCCCACTGTATGCGCTCCATATGCTCTTTAATTAGGCCCAACACTGACGTATTAACTCACATATTAACCCCCACTGTATGCGCTCCATATGCTCTTTAATTAGGCCCAACACTGACGTATTAACTCACGTATTAACCCCCACTGTATGCGCTCCATATGCTCTTTAATTAACCCCAACACTGACGTATTAACTCACATATTAACCCCCACTGTACGCACTCCATATGCTCTTTAATTAGGCCCAACACTGACGTATTAACCCCCACTGTATGGGCTCCATATGCTCTTTAATTAGGCCCAACACTGATGTATTAACCCCCGCTGTACGCGCTCCATATGCTCTTTAATTAACCCCAACACTGACGTATTAACTCACATATTAACCCCCACTGTACGCGCTCCATATGCTCTTTAATTAGGCCCAACACTGACGTATTAACCCCCACTGTATGGGCTCCATATGCTCTTTAATTAGGCCCAACACTGATGTATTAACCCCCGCTGTACGCGCTCCATATGCTCTTTAATTAACCCCAACACTGACGTATTAACTCACATATTAACCCCCACTGTACGCGCTCCATATGCTCTTTAATTAGGCCCAACACTGACGTATTAACCCCCACTGTATGGGCTCCATATGCTCTTTAATTAACCCCCGCTGTATGCGCTCCATATGCTCTTTAATTAACCCCCACTGTACGCGCTCCATATGCTCTTTAATTAACCCCCACTGTACGCGCTCCATATGCTCTTTAATTAACCCCCACTGTACGCGCTCCATATGCTCTTTAATTAACCCCCACTGTACGCGCTCCATATGCTCTTTAATTAACCCCCACTGTACGCGCTCCATATGCTCTTTAATTAACCCCCACTGTACGCGCTCCATATGCTCTTTAATTAGGCCCAACACTGTATGGGCACAGCACCAGAGTGTTTACGGCATGTCAGTGGTTATGAGGCTCATCTCAATGTTGATCATATTGGGGATATGGCGTTTACATGATCACAGAGAAGCCTGGTTATTGGTATCCCTGTACACATGATACATACTGTACTCTGTTCATGCCTGGTTATTGATATCCCTGTACACATGATACATACTCTGTTCATGCCTGGTTATTGATATCCCTGTATACATGATACATACTAGCATCCAGACCCCAACTAAAGTGCTCTACACTGTACGCCCAGCCACTGGAGAATTCCAGCTAGCATAACCTGATTCCAGCTAGCATAACCTGATTCCAGATAGCATAACCTGATTTCTCAAGGCTTCTCCGGTGTTCTGAAATGGGAATCTGATGTTTACATGTGCACACCCAAATGGAGACACTTTACAATCTTCACCATAAGCAGGTGTCTGCAGTGCATGTACATGCGGTGATGACCAGATGTGGGCAGGGGGCAGGAGAGTGTGGGCAGGGGGCAGGAGAGTGTGGGCAGGAGAGTGTGGGCAGGGGGCAGGAGAATGTGGGCAGGGGGCAGGAGAGTGTGGGCAGGGGGCAGGAGAATGTGGGCAGGGGGGCAGGAGAGTGGGGGCAGGGGGGCAGGGGGCAGGAGAGTGTGGGCAGGGGGCAGGAGAATGTGGGCAGGGGGCAGGAGAATGTGGGCAGGGGGGCAGGAGAGTGTGGGCAGGGGGCAGGAGAGTGTGGGCAGGGGGCAGGAGAGTGTGGGCAGGGGGCAGGGGGGCAGGAGAATGTGGGCAGGGGGCAGGAGAGTGTGGGCAGGGGGCAGGAGAGTGTGGGCAGGGGGGCAGGAGAGTGTGGGCAGGGGGCAGGGCAGGGGGCAGGAGAGTGTGGGCAGGGGGCAGGAGAGTGTGGGCAGAGGGCAGGAGAGTGTGGGCAGGGGGGCAGGAGAGTGTGGGCAGGGGGGCAGGAGAGTGTGGGCAGGGGGCAGGGCAGGGGGCAGGAGAGTGTGGGCAGGGGGCAGGAGAGTGTGGGCAGGGGGGCAGGGGGCAGGAGAGTGTGGGCAGGGGGCAGGAGAGTGTGGGCAGGGGGGCAGGGGGCAGGAGAGTGTGGGCAGGGGGCAGGGGGCAGGGGCAGGAGAGTGTGGGCAGGGGGCAGGGGGGCAGGAGAATGTGGGCAGGGGGCAGGAGAGTGTGGGCAGGGGGCAGGAGAGTGTGGGCAGGGGGCAGGAGAGTGTGGGCAGGGGGGCAGGAGAGTGTGGGCAGGGGGCAGGGGGCAGGAGAGTGTGGGCAGGGGGCAGGAGAGTGTGGGCAGGGGGCAGGAGAGTGTGGGCAGGGGGGCAGGAGAGTGTGGGCAGGGGGCAGGGGGCAGGAGAGTGTGGGCAGGGGGCAGGAGAGTGTGGGCAGGGGGCAGGAGAGTGTGGGCAGGGGGCAGGAGAGTGTGGGCAGGGGGCAGGAGAGTGTGGGCAGGGGGGCAGTGGATGTTTTACCGAGTTGCCCATCTGCAGCCCCGGGTCCAAGAGTCCGAGGATATCATCGTTGTAACTGGACTCCAAGCTGATGATGTCATCAATGACATCGTCCATCTGGCATTACAAATAAAAAATGTGACACATTCACAGATGAACAATTCATGATTCATGTACATGTGATATTTTTCTTCCTATCCCTGTTTCTTAAAGACCATTTTGGTAAGTGACAAATGAAGGCATGCATGTTTCTGTAAACAGTTGCATTTGGCACCGTGTCCAAGACATACCTCACATTAACCCTATCAATAATAATACCAATGAAAATACCAAGATATAGCTAACGCTAAATCTACAAATAATATTAGCCTACCAGATCTCACAGTAACCCTACCAATCATAATAGCAATACAAATACCAAGACATATCTCACATTAAACCAACAAATAATATATTTTTGACAAGAAACAACACACACTACAAATCTCTCTAAAAAAATACATAGAATAGCATACAAAACCAGACAGTGTTTCAGGAAGACCATGGGAGACTAAACAGCCCTCAGCATGACAAGCACAGGGTTAGTGTTGTAGTTGTGTGTGCAGATGGGTACCTCCTTCTCTGTAGAGTTGAGGGGCAGTAAGGCCATAGGGCTGTAGGGGTGCTGTAGAGTTGAGGGGCAGTAAGGCCATAGGGCAATAGTGCTGTAGAGTTGCGGGGCAGTAAGGCCATAGGGCTGTAGGGGTGCTGTAGAGTTGAGGGGCAGTAAGGCTATAGGGGTGCTGTAGCGTTGAGGGGCAGTAAGGCCATAGGGCTATAGGGGGTGCTGTAGAGTTGAGGGGCAATAAGGCCATAGGGCTATAGGGGTGCTGTAGAGTTGAGGGGCAGTAAGGCCATGGGGCTATAGGGGCGCTGTTGCAGTACGTACCTCTTTCTCTGTAGAGTTGAGGGGCAGTAAGGCCATAGGGCTATAGGGGTGCTGTAGAGTTGAGGGGCAGTAAGGCCATGGGGCTATAGGGGTGCTGTAGAGTTGAGGGGCAGTAAGGCCATAGGGCTATAGGGGGTGCAGTAAGGCCATAGGGCTATAGGGGTGCTGTTGCAGTACGTACCTCTTTCTCTGTAGAGTTGAGGGTGAGGAGGGCCATGGGGCTGTTGGGCGCGCTGTTGCCCGGGGCGGGAGGCAACATGCCCCCGTGGTCTGCTCCCTGGGTGGGGCAGGGCGAGCACACCGCCTGGGACCCGAGCTTGCTCACGCTCGCGCTCACGCTCACGCTCACGCACGGCTGCTGGGCGGTGGACAAGTACGCCTTCACCTGCTGCCGCTGCGCCTGCTGGATGTGATACTTGGTGGGGTTCTCCAGGTGTGTGTTCACCTGACCGGGAGAGAGAGAGAGAGAGAGAGAGAGAGAGGTGGGGAGAGAGAGAGAGAGAGAGAGAGAGAGAGAGAGGGGTGGGGGGAGAGAGAGAGAGAGAGAGAGAGAGAGAGAGGTGGGGAGAGAGAGAGAGAGAGAGAGGTGGGGAGAGAAAGAGAGAAAGGAGTCTTAATTGAGAGTCCATATAGATCTCAGGTTTGAGTTCTACAGGTCTAAGGTCTCCATGGAAATGACTGTTTACAGAAACAAAATCTGAATATCAGACACTTGTGTTAGTGTAGAATGTAAAACAACTATGTCAACTTCTGATAAAAAAAAATAGCAGTGCCTTTTCCAAATACAACTAGCTCTGCAGATGAAACATTCCAGGAAGTCTTTATCAGTGATGGCCACCCCATTACTCAGCACAGATACAGATATGAATTAAAAGCTATTGGATATCATTTCAAAACAAAGAGTCACAAGTAGATTGAACACAACAATAGGCTATTTATACATTCAATGTTCAAGTCATAATTCTAGAATATGAATCAATATGATTTCCCAGTAGGCTACCACTAATCTATCTGAATCAATGCTGATGACAGAAATAATTTCTTTACATAGTTCTCGGCACAATTGAACGAATTCCGCCACACCTGATAATACTGATGATACTCCAGCATCTCCAACATCCTTCCGAGTTTTAAACAATATCCGACCGTTGATCCAAGAGCAACTCGCAGCACACGCTAAACGCTGCCACTAACTTCTTTAACTCTTCACAAAACTGCTAACAGATTTTGTGAGTCCTCGTCATCCAAGGAGTTTATAAAGGCCAAGAAACCCATTCGCTATGCACGAATCGGACTGACTCGGAGATACAACGGGGCCATTTAAAAGCTGTGTTGGTCCATACAAGTGATCAATTTATGGTTTTATGGCCCCCCTCTGACGCTGTTTTTGCACGAGGCAACTTGTCTCCAAACTGACACTTGCCTCAGGACAGGAAAATAGACAGAAACAGAAACCCTCTTAAATTGTGAGAAAAAAGACTATGGTTATAATGTAGAGGTAGGCTTTTGCAATGTTCTACCCAATTGAGACTATTTATTGGATGAGTATTAAATAATTGCGACTGGCCGGTTGCGGTACTAGTAGCCTACACTAGTCCATTATTTAAATTAAATAATCGTCCTACATCGTTACTAATGTTTTTAACAAGTGCGTTGACACCTAAGCTTGGCCATTTCCCACCAAAACCCGTAATATTGACGCATTATTGGCCTGCGTTTCAGTACATCCAAACATAAGCCTCTCCGTTTTGAACGACATCGTCGGGGGCGTTCTTTGGATTGTACCGTGCAGATGTGCAAACCCGGGCGTGGAAAAGCCTGCGGTCGCATCCGTGGAAGCTGTTAACCTCAATAAATATATTCTTTGGTTTGCTCGCTTAATTATGCTATCTGTATTCCCACTGAATTTAAGTTGTGGGTCAAACACTGTACCTAAGTAGGCTACATCTTTATTATGAATCACGCTCGGTTTTGGATCCTCCCTGCACTTCCTTAAGTCTATGATGAGCTATTTAGTTTTAGACACATTTAGGTCAAGGAAGCTGTCATCGCACCAACTATTATTAAGGCTTATCATACTCTTTAGTAACTTCACCTTTCTGTTTAATGATTGAACGCGTTTCTATGTTTAACTCTGGCGGAGTTATTTTGGGTGCTGCCGTAGACGCGTGTCATCACAAGACAGTTAACTCTCATCACAAGGCACTAACTTGTGATAACACGGCGTTACACAGTTACCAGGGTGGTGACTAGAGCCGGTCTACAGGCGGCCTACTACAGCCCGAGGCCAAGCGGAGAATCGGAGGTGCAAAAGAAGAATCCCACACATGACAATACTCGTTTCACAACTAGCCGCTACTGTTATTTGTGAACAAATGTGACAAGTGTGAACAAAAACGAAACTGCTGACCCCAGTGCGGGATTAGCATTCTTCAACATTACACTAAATCTTTTTCCCCCCCAAGTGCTTTTGTGACCACTTCCTCCAAAGTAGGCTAGGCACTGAGCTTTACCCTCTGACTTGTGGCTCGGGGTGATCTATGGAAATGGCGATTAAACACATCTAAATCAAGAAAGAAATTTGTACTTAATTAATTAAACCTTCCTCACAATGCCTTCTATTTACACTAGATTAACTACTTGCTCAAAAATGTGACCTCCATTTGCCTCAATCCAGTTATGGATTATATAACTCCGTCTGCACCACAGAAGCTGAAACGCATTGTGTTTCCACAAACTCACGAAAGCAACCCCATAATATTCCCCATGCACATCCCATAATATTGCCCTGCACACGTGCTACAGTACAGCGCGTCTGAGCGTCTCTCCCTGGTGCACATCCCATAATATTGCCCTGCACATCCCATAATATTGCCCTGC
>NC_085000.1:35277958-35290458 GCF_963854185.1 Sardina pilchardus | reverse complement strand
AGAGCAGTAATGTGAACCCCATGCTACTGTCCTCTGGCTAGCTTAGAGCAGTAATGTGAACCCCATGCTACTGTCCTCTGGCTAGCTTAGAGCAGTAATGTAAATCCCATGCTACTGTCCTCTGGCTAGCTTATTGCAGAGCAGTAATGTGAACCCCATGCTACTGTCCTCTGGCTAGCTTAGAGCAGTAATGTGAACCCCATGCTACTGTCCTCAGGCCAGAGCATCGAGGGGAAGCTACAGTACAAAGGGCTTCAGTTCAGCACTCAATTACATCTCTGGATGACGAGATATTCAAACTAAGCCCATGGGACCTGTCAGACTAATTCAAATGGGTACCATTCTAGTGGCACTTTTGACACTCCTACTTCAGAATTCTACTGTTTGCTCCCACAATACTCCCTCCAGGACCCCCTGATAAAGATCCTGAGTTTGTAATTCCAACAACATGCTGTTTACAGTACTACAGACTTAAGGTCCTGGAAATGTGGTTAGTTGAGGAAAAAGTCTTGTCTGTTGATGATGAAAGTCTAAGTGAATAATGTAGTCAGCAGTACAGCCACACTCTGGTGCACCCATATAGCAGGTGTGCTGTATCTGACTCAGTACCTCTGCTGCACCCATATAGCAGGTGAGCTGTATAACTCAGTACCTCTGGTGCACCCGTATAGAAGGTGAGCTGTATCTAACTCAGTACCTCTGGTGCACCCATATAGCAGGTGTGCTGTATCTGACTCAGTACCTCTGCTGCACCCATATAGCAGGTGTGCTGTATCTGACTCAGTACCTCTGCTGCACCCATATAGCAGGTGTGCTGTATAACTCAGTACCTCCGGTGCACCCATATAGCAGGTGTGCTGTATCTAACTCAGTACCTCTGGTGCACCCATATAGCAGGTGTGCTGTATCTGACTCAGTACCTCTGCTGCACCCATATAGCAGGTGTGCTGTATCTGACTCAGTACCTCTGCTGCACCCATATAGCAGGTGTGCTGTATAACTCAGTACCTCTGCTGCACCCATATAGCAGGTGTGCTGTATCTAACTCAGTACCTCTGGTGCACCCATATAGCAGGTGTGCTGTATAAGCAGGTGTGCTGTATATGTCTAGAGCAGGTGAGCTGTATCTGGCAGTAACTAGAGCAGGTGAGCTGTATCTGGCAGTAACTAGAGCAGGTGAGCTGTATAACTCAGTAACTAGGGCAGGTGAGCTGTATCTGGCAGTAACTAGAGCAGCAGGTGAGCTGTATAACTCAGTAACTCAGTACCTCTGCACTGACTGGGAAAGATTCCAGATGTCTTGTGAAAAATGAATACAGCAGCATATTGATTTTTCACAGAGCAAACACATGCAAAACGAACATAGGTGGTTACATAATGCCATAAATACAATGAAATATCAAAGATCCTGAACAAGATAGTCACTAGATTTTCTCTGTAAATGTCACATTAATAAGGCATGTGAAAAACTGTAGAGAGATGCAACGTCAAAACTATGTACAATTGATAACTCCTGACTATTAGCACCCAAACCATGATCCCAATGAGAAACGAGCTTTGCTTGTCCTGACTGGAGAGAGTGAAGCCGCAGTTGGCATAAGAGGAAGTGGGCGCAGTTGGCATGAGACAGGAAGTGGGCGCTGGGGATTTCCCCGAGTAGCTCATCTGCGCCAACACTACTGCATGCTGGGTAACACTACTGCATGCTGGGTAGTGGGTCATCTGCTTCCATCAACACTACTGCATGCTGGGTAGTGGATCATCTGATCCAACACTACTGCATGCTGGGTAACACTACTGCATGCTGGGTAGTGGGTCATCTGCTTCCATCAACACTACTGCATGCTGGGTAGTGGGTCATCTGCTCCAACACTACTGCATGCTGGATAGTGGCAAACCTGGAGTTTATTACAGAAGACTGTTAAAGCTGCCGTTGGCAAGCCTTCAAAATTCCGAGTCTAAAATCAGAAAATTCAAACTGATACAACTTTCAGGTCCCTCTCCCAACCTCTCCAAGCTCCAAACTGCCCCCCCTCCCCCTCCCCCTCTTTAGACGAGGTTGTTTACGTGAGCAGCAGAGTAGCAGCGTGCACAAGCTGTGACTGACAGGTAGCGATTCCTCCCCCCTAACGTGATTGCTTAAACAAAATAGGGAGCACTCGGTTTTTGCAAGCACGATTACAGGCTTTAGAGGGAGCTGGGGTTACACTTTAACAGTAACACTATAAGAGCAGAACAAATATGGATATGCAGTAGGAAATATATAGATGTGTACAGTATGTTCTGAGGTGCCCCCTAGGCCATATATCAGGAATAAGGCACATCCATATTTGTTCTGCTCTTATATGATAGGCCATATATCAGGAATAAGGCACATATATGTGATATATATGATAGGCCATATATCAGGAATAAGGAACATATGTGATATATATGATAGGCCATATCAGGAATAAGGCACATATATGTGATATATATGATAGGCCATATATCAGGAATAAGGAACATATGTGATATATATGATAGGCCATATCAGGAATAAGGCACATATATGTGATATATATATGATAGGCCATATATCAGGAATAAGGCACATATATGTGATATATATGATAGGCCATACAGTATATCAGGAATATACAAAAGGTTACTCTGACTGATTCTGGACTTTGACGCAATTGGATAACACTACAACCAAAAATGAAAGTTGTAGCACTGTCGTCATCAGTTTCGGTTGCCCACTGCTTTTTTGGTTAGCACAGATCCTGAGGTAAAAGTAACGTGTATCATTGCTCGTGGCCAGAGTATCTTGCAGACACAATACAAATTGAGCTCTGGATTTCCAGGGTAGCATACAGTACAGTATACAAAAGGCACTAAATGTGCAATATGCACTAAACAATATGCACATCTACTTTTTCTTGCACATGTACATGAAAAGCTTGCACAAACACCATTTGTGTCTTGTATATTGATGTAAAATGCACACACACACACATGCAAGAAAATGTAGTGTGTGTGTTCAAGCAGGGCACTACTGTAGCTCACTAGCCTCTCTTGCGCTCACAGCACCCAGGGCACTACTGTAGCCCACTAGCCTTTCTTGCACTCACACCAGGGCACTACTGTAGCTCACTAGCCTCTCTTGCACTCACAGCACCCAGGGCACTACTGTAGCTCACTAGCCTCTCTTGCACTCACAGCACCCAGGGCACTACTGTAGCTCACTAGCCTCTCTTGCACTCACAGCACCCAGGGCACTACTGTAGCTCACTAGCCTCTCTTGCACTCACAGCACCCAGGGCACTACTGTAGCTCACTAGCCTCTCTTGCACGCACAGCACCCAGGGCACTACTGTAGCTCACTAGCCTCTCGTGCACTCACAGCACCCAGGACACTACTGTAGCTCACTAGCCTCTCTTGCGCTCACAGCACCCAGGGCACTACTGTAGCTCACTAGCCTCTCTTGCGCTCACAGCACCCAGGACACTACTGTAGCTCACTAGCCTCTCTTGCGCTCACAGCACCCAGGGCACTACTGTAGCTCACTAGCCTCTCTTGCACTCACAGCACCCAGGGCACTACTGTAGCCCACTAGCCTTTCTTGCACTCACAGCACCCAGGGCACTACTGTAGCTCACTAGCCTCTCTTGCACTCACAGCACCCAGGACACTACTGTAGCTCACTAGCCTCTCTTGCGCTCACAGCACCCAGGACACTACTGTAGCTCACTAGCCTCTCTTGCCCTCACAGCACCCAGGGCACTACTGTAGCTCACTAGCTCACTAGCCTCTCTTGCACTCACAGCACCCAGGGAACTACTGTAGCTCACTAGCCTCTCTTGCGCTCACAGCACCCAGGGCACTACTGTAGCTCACTAGCCTCTCTTGCACTCACAGCACCCAGGGCACTACTGTAGCTCACTAGCCTCTCGTGCACTCACAGCACCCAGGGCACTACTGTAGCTCACTAGCTCACTAGCCTCTCTTGCACTCACAGCACCCAGGGCACTACTGTAGCTCACTAGCCTCTCGTGCACTCACAGCACCCAGGGCACTACTGTAGCTCACTAGCCTCTCTTGCACTCACAGTACCCAGGGCACTAGCTCACTAGCTCACTAGCCTCTCGTGCACTCACAGCACCCAGGGCACTACTGTAGCTCACTAGCTCACTAGCCTCTCTTGCACTCACAGCACCCAGGGCACTACTGTAGCTCACTAGCCTCTCTTGCACGCACAGCACCCAGGGCACTACTGTAGCTCACTAGCCTCTCTTGCGCTCACAGCACCCAGGACACTACTGTAGCTCACTAGACTCTCTTGCGCTCACAGCACCCAGGGCACTACTGTAGCTCACTAGCCTCTCTTGCACTCACAGTACCCAGGGCACTAGCTCACTAGCTCACTAGCCTCTCGTGCACTCACAGCACCCAGGGCACTACTGTAGCTCACTAGCTCACTAGCCTCTCGTGGCCTCACAGCACCCAGGGCACTACTGTAGCTCACTAGCCTCTCTTGCGCTCACAGCACCCAGGACACTACTGTAGCTCACTAGCCTCTCTTGCGCTCACAGCACCCAGGGCACTACTGTAGCTCACTAGCCTCTCTTGCGCTCACAGCACCCAGGACACTACTGTAGCTCACTAGACTCTCTTGCGCTCACAGCACCCAGGGCACTACTGTAGCTCACTAGCCTCTCTTGCACTCACAGCACCCAGGGCACTACTGTAGCTCACTAGCCTCTCTTGCACACACAAGTCAATGACATTTCTGGTGGAGTGGCACACCCATCACACTGACAGCCCCCCCCCCCCCCCCCCAAACACACACACCACCACCACCCCATCACCCTGACAGCCCCCCCACCCCCCTCTGAGGGGGAGACAACAAAGACGGATCTCTCTTGTGATCGCGCTCCGCGGCAGAAGCATGCTCTCCTCAGATGTTCGCTACGCCTCTGGGCGCTACGCCTCTGGGCGCTGATGCATTAGCAGGAATCCGACCCTCCCAACCACTCACCACTGAAAGGCTGACTTTGTTTGTGTTGGGAAAAAACGGATTGTGGGCCTTGCATGAAAGAGGCTTGCAGTGGAAACTAATGTCAATATTTGCTGCATCAATAAAAGATATGAACTGAAGTCCCTGGCACCCTTATCTCTGGGGGGAGAGCCTCCTCAACAGGCCCACTGTCCTCCACAACAGTCTCTCCGCATAAGATCAAATTATACTCAAAACAGCAAACCTAACTGCCTTATATTCATATGAAAACATTACTGTCTTATACTCATACCAAAACAGCAAACATTACTGTCTTACAGTATACTAATACCAAAACATTACTGTCTTATATTCATATCAAAACATTACTGTCTTATATTCATATCAAAACAGCAAACATTACCGTCTTATATTCATATCAAAACAGCAAACATTACTGACACGGGTGTAGTATACAGTAGATGATGAGTGTATAGATGATGAGGGATCCTACAGGACACGGTGTAGTATACAGTAGATGAAGAGGAATCCTACAGGACACGGGTGTAGTATAGATGAGATCCTACAGGACACGGGTGTAGTATAGATGAGGAGTATACTGTATATGTGGGATCCTACAGGACACGGTGTAGTATACAGTAGATGATGAGGGATCCTACAGGACACGGGTGTAGTATAGATGAGATCCTACAGGACACGGGTGTAGTATAGATGAGGAGTATAGATGAGATCCTACAGGACACGGGTGTAGTATAGATGAGGAGTATAGATGAGATCATACAGGACACGGGTGTAGTATAGATGAGGAGTATAGATGAGATCCTACAGGACACGGGTGTAGTATAGATGAGATCCAACATGACACGGGTGTAGTATAGATGAGGAGTATAGATGAGATCCTACAGGACACGGGTGTAGTATAGATGAGGAGTATAGATGAGATCCTACAGGACACGGGTGTAGTATAGATGAGGAGTATACTGTATATGTGGGATCCTACAGGACACGGGTGTAGTATAGATGAGGAGTATACTGTATATGTGGGATCCTACAGGACACGGGTGTAGTATAGATGAGATCCTACAGGACACGGGTGTAGTATAGATGAGCAGTATAGATGAGATCCTACAGGACACTGGTGTAGTATAGATGAGGAGTATAGATGAGATCCTACAGGACACGGGTGTAGTATACTGTAGATGATGAGTATAAATGATGAGGCACCCTACAGGACACTGGTGTAGTATAGATGATGAAGATGATGTTACCTGTTTGCTATTGTTTGCTATTTGCTGTGTGTTGACATCATGAAAAGCCAACAAGCACACACACACACACACAATCTGTGTGTTGAAATAATAAATATGTGCCTTTCACATTTTATACTTTACAAGTGAAAGTGTGTATTTTCAAATTGTGTGCACATTTCCTCTCTGTGACAGAGCTAGTTGTAATCACTGTATGGCAGATGTAGAAGTTATGCATGTTTCTGCACACACTCAGAAAAAGCCAAGCCAACACATTCTCCCTGGCCAGCTGAAACAATGAGGCCTTTGTTTGATTTCCTTAAAAACATGAACTCTGGCACATTGTCCAGCCATGCAGAGCTCACTCTCACCCCACACACACATGTGGCATCCTCAGGTGCTGGGCTTGTTTGGATGAGTAGAAAACTGATACACTACTTAAACAAATGGTGATAAAAACAAAACACAAACCTTTCACCCTTATCTCTAAAGAGCATCCACATTAAACAGACTTGCAAATGCTCGACACACTGCGGAAAGTCCCGTTAACTTGTCAAAAAGGCCCGAGTGCTGTATGTCAAAAGCAGAATCACAGGCAGCTGACTTCAATCTGTTTGTTTTCTGTGTGGCGGGCCTGACAGGTAACCTTTGAGAGTTAGTGTTGGCCACTCACTGGCCGTCTGGCCCTGCTGCCATCAGCTGTGGGGCCGCCCTGTTCGCTCTCATTGTTCTTTCTTTAGAAATGTCAGTAATTGGCGAGAATCCCTCGCTAAAGCTAATAACAATGTCCAAGTCTCAGGATATGATCCTTCATTCATTTCAAAGAAGTGCGCTTTTTTTCCCTCCTTTTTTTCTGCAATGTGCTGTGGAATGAGCGCAGGCTGCTAATTAGCTGCATTCCTGGCTGCATTAGCGTGCAGCGTGTGCTAACACTGTGCTCGCCTTTGTCCAGATCCCTAAACTGATCCCGTACTTATTTCTCAAGGGGTCAGAGGTCAGTTGGCTAATTAAGGGACCAATCAGTCTTTAGACAAACTCATCTGAACTTAATGTTTTCACTTCTGAGGTCCAGCGTCCCTGCCTGGTACCCCTAAGCTAAGGGTGCGTAGCTTTGTGGGGGCTGCTAATCTAGAGGGCTGACCCTGCCACACAGCACTGGGCAGGAACTAACTGGCCATTTATTCTGCTCATCCAGTCAATGAGAAATACCCATAAGCTCCTCCCGGGCAAAAAGGAAAAAAAAACAGAAGTACAGAAAGACTTGTCCCGCTTGTCATCTCTCGTTCTATGCTAAGAGCGTTAAAGGCAATAAGCTGTGTTTGTGTTCCACGAGAGCTGCTATTGTTTCAGCTAACGTATGTTTTTTTTAGCGCTCAGCACCCAGGCCTAGCCATATCTACAGCAAGGCGTCTGATAAGCTGCCATATCTACAGCAAGGCCTCTGATAAGCTGCCATATCTACAGCAAGGCGTCTGATAAGCTCTGAAGCGGAAAAAAATCCTTTGGCCCTGAAACAAATAAGTAGCCCCATTGTTTTAAGTTGTCTCTGTAGTTGACATTCGTCCAGCCCTTCAACACAGGCATCTGATAAACACAAAGCACTCACCAGAGGACTTCTAACTCTGAACTAACCCCCCCCCCCCCCATGTTGCCACTTGACCACTTCAATTATAGCGACTCGATCATATTATACAATCACATCATTTCGATACAGCAAATGGCAATCACAAGGGTCACAATGATGAGAGGGTTTTCTATTGTCTTTTTCACATAGAACATATATAATATACATAGAATATGCAATAATATAATATAATATAATAAACTATGTTATTGCTGCAAATGGTGACAAATATCCAGACAAGTAGCACATAACAGACACATGAACACACCTGCAGAAATGACTGCAATGATCAGGAATTACTGCGATGATCAACTTTGTGGTATGCTTGAAGAAATAAATAAATCTCATAAGCAGACAAAATGTACACTAGCTCTAGTTTTAGTTGATACAAACCCCAAAACAATATCAGATGCATGACAAGAGACATGACAACCAAATCAACAAAATTCCATTTGGAGATGCTTCTGAATTCACATTTTCCATTCTAAATGAACAAAGCCCTGTTTACAATACTTATTTAGCCCTGTTTACAATACTTATTTATCCCTGTTTACACTCTCATTCTAAATGAACAATACTTATTTAGATCTGTTTATGCTCTCAATCTGAACAATACTTATTTAGCCCTGTTTACGCTCGCATTCTAAATGAACAATACTTATTTAGCCCTGTTTACAATACTTATTCAGCCCTGTTTACAATACTTATTTAGCCCTGTTTACACTCTCATTCGAACATTTCCAACAGAAATAGTTGCACCGAGAAAACGTTCGAAAGCAACGCTTTCGATGATTCCGAACAGTCCAAGAAAAAGCCAATAGTGCTTTCAAGAGGTCCCTCTGAAGAGGAGTTCGGAGCTCATTCAGACTGTGCTAAATGCCACCTGTTCATAACTGTCCCAATATGTCACCGGCAATCTGGATGAAAAGAAGTGAACCGGCCGAGCTTACCAGAGAGGATGTGCGGGATGGGCCCTCAGATGCACGGCTGATTTGGGGAGTAATTATCCCAGTGTGTGTGGAGGACCAGCTCTGGCTGATTTGGGGAGTAATTATCCCAGTGTGTGTGGAGGACCAGCTCTGGGTCTCCTCTTCCCCCCCCCACGGCCCCCCCCGGCCGGCCAGCCCAGAGCCAGAGCCATGAGAAGAGGTGCATGTAGCTGAGCAAATAGGATTACAGACGCTAAACCCAAACGGCTGGAGCACAGCATGCAGTAAAGAGGAATTCTCTGGGAAACATAATCCCTATGTGCATATTTAACACACTTCACTCTCTCCCCCGACCCCCACTCTCTCTCTCTCTCTCTCTCTCGCACACACACACCTCCTCCATCTTTCTCTTGTCTTTCCTCAAGCACACATATCACAACACAGCCGTGTCCTGCAGACTTGCACATATCCACAATTAAGGGCACTGCCCGTACTGCTCACATCCATATCCAGAACCCATCCATACCCATACCCATATAATCCACCCATATCCATATAATCCACCCATACCCATATAATCCACCAATATCCATACCCATACCCATATAATCCACCCATACCCACCCATACCCATATAATCCACCCATATCCATACCCATACCCATATAATCCACCCATATCCATACCCATATAATCCACCCATACCCATACCCATATAATCCACCCATATCCATATCCATACCCATATAATCCACCCATACCCATATAATCCACCCATATCCATATCCATACCCATATAATCCACCCATATCCATACCCATACCCATATAATACACCCATACCCATATAATCCACCCATACCCATACCCATATAATCCACCCATATCCATACCCATACCCATATAATCCACCCATACCCATATAATCCACCCATACCCATATAATGTAATAATCCATCCATACCCATATAATCCACCCATATCCATACCCATATAATCCACCCATACCCATACCCATATAATCCACCCATACCCATATAATGTAATAATCCATCCATACCCATATAATCCACCCATATCCATACCCATATAATCCACCCATACCCATACCCATATAATCCACCCATACCCATACCCATACCCATATAATCCACCCATACCCATATAATGTAATAATCCATCCATACCCATATAATCCACCCATATCCATACCCATATAATCCACCCATACCCATACCCATATAATCCACCCATATCCATACCCATATAATCCACCCATACCCATATAATCCACCCATATCCATACCCATATAATCCACCCATACCCATATAATCCATCCATATCCATATAATCCATCCATATCCATACCCATATAATCCACCCATACCCATATAATCCACCCATACCCATATAATCCATCCATACCCATATAATCCACCCATATCCATACCCATACCCATATAATCCACCCATACCCACCCATACTCATATAATCCACCCATATCCATACCCATATAATCCACCCATACCCACCCATACCCATATAATCCACCCATATCCATACCCATACCCATATACTCCACCCATATCCATACCCATACCCATATAATCCACCCATACCCATCCATACCCATATAATCCACCCATATCCATACCCATACCCATATAATCCACCCATACCCACCCATACCCATATAATCCACCCATATCCATACCCATACCCATATAATCCACCCATACCCATCCATACCCATATAATCCACCCATATCCATACCCATACCCATATAATCCACCCATACCCATATAATCCATCCATACCCATATAATCCATCCATATCCATACCCATATAATCCACCCATACCCATATAATCCACCCATATCCATATCCATACCCATATAATCCATCCATACCCATATAATCCACCCATATCCATACCCATATAATTCACCCATACCCATATAATCCACCCATATCCATACCCATATAATCCATCCATGCCCATATAATCCACCCATATCCATACCCATATAATCCACCCATACCCATATACAGTGAGGAGCACATGTATTTGATACCATGCTAAAACAGGAATATAAAATCATCATTTGACAATTGATCTTAATGCCTTAATTTAAAAAATGAGTAAAAATCAAACCGCCAAGGACACCAATTTTCTTTGTGATTGAAGAATGTATCGTAAATAGATAAATGTTTTCCTTAAATGCTAGGGGAAGGAAGTATTTGACCCCCTATGTAACCCTATGGGAATTTAACACATAGGGTTAACATAGGGGCAGGCAGATTTTTATTTTTAAAGACCAGCTATTTCATGGATCTAGGATATTATGCATCCCGATAAATTTCCCTTGGCCTTTGGAATTAAAATAGCCCCACATCATCACATACCCTTGACCATAGCTAGAGATTGGCATGGTGCTTTTTCCAGTAGGCCTATTAGCCTGTTTGATTTGCATTGAGCTCAATGAGCATCAAACAGGCTAATAGGCCTACTGCAAAAAGCACCATGCCAATCTCTCGCTATGGTGAAAGGTATGTAATGACGTGGGGCTATTTTAATTCCAACGGCCAAGGGAACTTTATCAGGATGCATAATAACCTGAATCCATGAAATAGCTGGCCTTAAAAAATAAAAATCTGCCTGCCCCAATGTTAACCCTATGTGTTAAATTCCCATAGGGTTACATTGGGGGTCAAATACTTCCTTCCCCCTAGCATTTAGGAAGAACATTTATTTATTTACGAAACATTCTTCATTCACAAAGAAAATTGGGGTAGTTAGCGGTTTTATTTTTACTCAATTTTTGAATTAAGACATTAAGATCAATTGTCAAATGATGATTTTATATTCCTCTTTTTAGTCAACTTTAGCATGGTATCAAATACATGTTCTCCTCACTGTAATCCATCCATTCCCATATAATCCACCCATACCCATATAATCCACCCATATCCATACCCATATAATCCATCCATACCCATATAATCCACCCATATCCATACCCATATAATCCATCCATACCCATATAATCCACCCATATCCATTCCCATATAATCCACCCATACCCATATAATCCGTCCATACCCATATAATCCACCCATACCCATATAATCCACCCATACCCATATAATCCACTAATACCCATACCCATATAATCCACCCATACCCATACATACCCGTATAATCCATCCATCCAGAACCCACCCACACCCATAACACACAGCCCTTGGCCTTCACCCACTCGGTGTGTCCAGTCAGTGTGTGTGTGTGTGTGTGTGTGTGTGTGTTTACCTTCAGCACCTCCATGGGCACCTGGGCAGAGGAGGGCAGGCCGGGTGAGGCCGTCACATTGATGGCGGGCGTCTGTCCTGCGTTGTGCAGGCGGGCGTAGGGCGAGGAGGAGGAGGAGGAGGAGGAGGAGGAGGCGCAGGAGGAGGAGGAGGCCTGGCGGCGCTGCTGCTGGTGGTGGTGCTGGTGGTGTTGGTGCTCCCTCCGCTCCTGCTCCTGGAGCTGCTCCCTCATCAGCTGCTGCCGCAGGAGGATGCGCGACGTCACGCTCGACACACCCAGCGGGGGCTTGGACGAGCCATGCTGCTCACACGGACTACTGCTGCACACACACACACACACACACACACACACACACACACACACACACACACACACACACACACACAC
>NC_085000.1:35236442-35266442 GCF_963854185.1 Sardina pilchardus | reverse complement strand
CTGATTTATGAGCTTCAGAAATAGCGGAATTCTAGTGAGGTGTGCTGGTGTGATCTGAGCTGAACGGGGCTCTCTCAACATGGACGCTCACACAGAGCATTAGTGAATAGTGCACATGTGATCTGAGGTGAACGGGACTCTCTCAACATGGGCGCTCACACAGAGCATTAGTGAATAGTGCACATGTGATCTGAGGTGAACGGGACTCTCTCAACATGGGCGCTCACACAGAGCATTAGTGAATAGTGCACATGTGATCTGAGGTGAACGGGACTCTCTCAACATGGGCGCTCACACAGAGCATTAGTGAATAGTGCACATGTGATCTGAGGTGAACGGGGCTCTCTCAATATGGGCGCTCACACAGAGAGGGACTCACACAGAGAGGGACCCGTAGACATATATACATATCTATATATACATATCTAAAGAGGGACCCGTAGACACATATACATATCTATGGAGGGACCCGTAGACATATATACATATCTATATATACATATCTATGGAGGGACTCATAGACATATATAGGGGCGACTAAAGGCAGCAAACCGGAGCGCACTATCGGAGTCGGAGTCCGAACACCGGAGCGTACCGTCCCGTGCTGCTAACGGGCACTAAGTCCAAAACGCCGGTCGAGCTAACGGGCACTAAGTCTAAAACGCCGGCGCGTACTGTCCCGTCCCGTCGTGCTAACAGATACTGAGCCTCTTTGTTATGATATGTGCAGGCACGAAGGGACGGCCCATTCATTCAATTTGAACTGGCCGTCTCCCATTTCTATAATTAGGTTTGCTGCATTCTCCCTCCACTTGTTTACAGCACTAGAGCTACTGCTGTGCTGTGCCCCGACACACACTCACACACGGACCAGCAGACTGACCACTGGACACACACACTCACACATGGACCAGCAGACTGACCACTGGACACACACGCTCACACATGGACCAGCAGACTGACCACTGGACACACACGCTCACACACGGACCAGCAGACTGACCACTGGACACACACACTCACACATGGACCAGCAGACTGACCACTGGACACACACACTCACACATGGACCAGCAGACCACTGGACACACACACGCTCACTCATGGACCAGCAGACTGACCACTGGACACACACACGCTCACACATGGACCAGCAGACTGACCACTGGACACACACGCTCACACATGGACCATCAGACTGGACACACACGCTCACACATGGACCAGCAGACTGACCACTGGACACACACACTCACACATGGACCAGCAGACTGACCACTGGACACACACACTCACACATGGACCAGCAGACTGACCACTGGACACACACACTCACACATGGACCACCAGACTGACCACTGGACACACACACTCACACATGGACCAGCAGACTGACCACTGGACACACACACTCACACATGGACCAGCAGACTGACCACTGGACACACACGCTCACACATGGACCAGCAGACTGACCACTGGACACACACATGGACCAGCAGACTGACCACTGGACACACACACACATACATGGACCAGCAGACTGACCACTGGACACACACACTCACTCATGGACCACCAGACTGACCACTGGACACACACACTCACACATGGACCAGCAGACTGACCACTGGACACACACATGGACCAGCAGACTGACCACTGGACACACACGCTCACACATGGACCAGCAGACTGACCACTGGACACACACACTCACACATGGACCAGCAGACTGACCACTGGACACACACGCTCACACATGGACCAGCAGACTGACCACTGGACACACACACTCACACATGGACCACCAGACTGACCACTGGACACACACACTCACACATGGACCAGCAGACTGACCACTGGACACACACGCTCACACATGGACCAGCAGACCACTGGACACACACACTCACACATGGACCAGCAGACTGGACACACACACGCTCACACATGGACCATCAGACTGACCACTGGACACACACACGCTCACTCATGGACCAGCAGACCACTGGACACACACGCTCACACATGGACCAGCAGACTGACCACTGGACACACACGCTCACACATGGACCAGCAGACCACTGGACACACACACTCACACATGGACCAGCAGACTGGACACACACACGCTCACACATGGACCATCAGACTGACCACTGGACACACACACGCTCACTCATGGACCAGCAGACCACTGGACACACACGCTCACACATGGACCAGCAGACTGACCACTGGACACACACACACTCACACATGGACCAGCAGACTGACCACTGGACACACACACTCACACATGGACCAGCAGACCACTGGACACACACGCTCACACATGGACCAGCAGACTGACCACTGGACACACACGCTCACACATGGACCAGCAGACTGACCACTGGACACACACACTCACACATGGACCAGCAGACCACTGGACACACACACTCACACATGGACCATCAGACCACTGGACACACACGCTAACACATGGACCATCGGACTGGACACTGGTCGCCACTGGACACAGCACCCTGGACCTCAGCACCTCCTCCAAAGCCACGGCAGCCGCAACACACACGACACACAACCTCACTAGACCTCCATAAACACAACACAACAACACACACGACACACAACCTCACTAGACCTCCATAAACACAACACAACAACACACACGACACACAACCTCACTAGACCTCCATAAACACAACACAACACACACGACACACAACCTCACTAGACCTCCATAAACACAACACAACAACACACACGACAGACAACCTCACTAGACCTCCATAAACACAACGCAACAACACACACGACACACAACCTCACTAGACCTCCATAAACACAACACAACAACACACACGACACACAACCTCACTAGACCTCCATAAACACAACACAACACACACGACACACAACCTCACTAGACCTCCATAAACACAACACAACAACACACACGACACACAACCTCACTAGACCTCCATAAACACAACACAACAACACACACGACACACAACCTCACTAGACCTCCATAAACACACACAACAACACACACGACATACAACCTCACTAGACCTCCATAAACACAACACAACAACACACACGACACACAACCTCACTAGACCTCCATAAACACAACACACACGACACACAACCTCACTAGACCTCCATAAACACAACACAACAACACACACGACACACAACCTCACTAGACCTCCATAAACACAACACAACAACACACACGACACACAACCTCATTAGACCTCCATAAACATAACACAACAACACACACGACACACAACCTCACTAGACCTCCATAAACATAACACAACAACACACACGACACACAACCTCACTAGACCTCCATAAACACAACACAACACACACGACACACAAATAACCTCCATAAACATAACACAACAACACACACGACACACAACCTCACTAGACCTCCATAAACATAACACAACAACACATACTTACACAAATAACCTCCATAAACACAACAACACATACTTACACAAATAACCTCCATAAACATAACATCACATACTTACACAAATAACCTCCATAAACACAACACAATAACACACACGACACACAACCTCACTAGACCTCCATAAACACAACACAACAACACACACGACACACAACCTCATTAGACCTCCATAAACATAACACAACAACACACACGACACACAACCTCACTAGACCTCCATAAACACAACACAACACACACGACACACAAATAACCTCCATAAACATAACACAACAACACACACGACACACAACCTCACTAGACCTCCATAAACATAACACAACAACACATACTTACACAAATAACCTCCATAAACACAACAACACATACTTACACAAATAACCTCCATAAACATAACACAACAACACATACTTACACAAATAACCTCCATAAACACAACACAACAACACATACTTACACAAATAACCTCCATAAACATAACATCACATACTTACACAAATAACCTCCATAAACATAACATCACATACTTACACAAATAACCTCCATAAACATAACATCACAGACTTACACAGATAACCTCCATAATCAAAACATCCATAAACATGATAACATCACGTTTTTATACAAATAAGCTCCTTAAATGTGATAACATATTTACACAGGAGGGAAATAACCTGAATGGGGCAAATGACCAATGACAACAAAAACTAAAATGACCAAAACAAGCGGTCAGGAGTCCCCCGTGCATCAAGAGATCCTGCTACCAAGACAACAGGAATAACAACAGAATAAGGACATGCCTGCCACACCACAGAATAGGGACACACTGCCACACAACTAGACCACATCGTAGCTTGTTACTTTAAAACTTGAGAAAACATGTAGTCCAGTATCCAATAAGCAATACATAGGGTAATAACATAGACACAAAGACAAAGAAATGTCACCTTACATCATACGCACCTCTAAAATATGCAAGCGCACAAAGAACGTGCTTCCAAGACTTAGTGAAACTTCCAAGACTGTGAAGCACTGAAACTACACATGACTATCCTACCTGAGGAGTCTCATGTCCTTTCTTGAGCTGAAAAAGACCAAATAGCTGCTACACGGAGGTGTTGACCTCTTAGGGATCCACGATCGGAAGCAATGAGTCAGTTATCTGCTGCCGTCACCCTCCCCAAGACACTTATCTGTAGTGCAGGATGGTGGGAGGCCAGTGTCCAGTGCAGATTGGCCATGAGTCAGTGTGCTGTTTCTGCTGCTGCTGCTGCTGCTGTCACCCCCTGCTCATCTCATCTCACCCCCTGCTCATCTCATCTCACCCCCTGCTCATCTCATCTCACCCCCTGCTCATCTCATCTCATCTCTATAGCGCAGGAACGTGACAGGCCTGTGTACTGCGCAGATTAGGTGAAGACTGAGGTACTGATCAGCAATCAATCCTTTTCTTTAATCACGCAGCAAATTCCTTACGGTCCACACCAAACATCCACACTGGCCTGGCACATGCTGACCTCTCCTCTGGGGCAGTGTCCATTCATAGAGAACTCGGAGTCTTCATCGTCCACTCATTCCAAATGCCTGGTTCTCACGGTAACCGTGTTCCACCCCGGCTACCCAGCATTGTACAGCAGCTCCTGCAGAGTCTCCCGTCCAGGCCCTGGTTAGCAGTGTGTTCCTCCCAACAGCACACACACTCAGGCCCTGGTCAGCAGTGTGTTCCTCCCAACAGCGCACACACTCAGGCCCTGATCAGCAGTGTGTTCCTCCCAACAGCACACACACTCAGGCAGCTCTGTGCGCTCAGCGCTGGGGACGTGGTGTGGGGAGACGCTAGTTCATCTGAGGCCCCGTTTGAGGGGTCAGTTTCACTTCTACGATTGCTGGCGTCAGGGTTACGACATGCCGTCCCTGCTGCCACAAGTGACCGTTACGGCTCACTTCCTCTGGAGAAGCTCCCTTTGGGCTCACCTGAACCTGGACAGCAGATACACCCACAGAACGCTCTTCTTCTCTCTCCCTCTCTCTCTCTCTCTTTCTCTCTCTCCGTTCTCTCTCATTCTCTCTCTTCCACTCTCTCTCTCTCTAGTCCTCTCTCCCACTCTCTCTCTCTCTCTCGTTCTCTCTCTCCCTATTCTCTCTCCCTCTCTCTCTCTCTCCCTATTTTCTCTCCCTATCTCTCTCTCTCTGTCTCTCTCTCTCTCTCTCTCCCACTCTCTCTCTCTAGTTCTCTCTCTCCCTATTCTCTCTCTCTCTAGTTCTCTCTCCCTCTCTCTCTCTCTCTATGTGACCTTGCTTGCAAAGATGGGGAAAAGGCTGTGGTCTGTAAACACTCTACACACACACACACACACACACACACACACACACACACACTCAAATGATGAGCACTGATTAGCACCCGCAGCGGTCCACTCAGCGATGACTGAGCTGTTCCCGTTCTCCAATTTATTTGGGACTGTGGCTAAAATGGGGCTTCGCAGGTGAGGGACCGCAAGTATTTTCAGGAACTGGAAGATGGAAACTGTAGTGGATATCTTTGATCCTTTTTCTACATGTGCTGGAGGAAAAAACAGGAACTCCGTAACATGACTCAAGAGCTGGGACTGAAGGCCGTCTAAAAATACGCCGTCTGCTCAAACCATCTTCTTGTGCAAAACATTCGACCGCACACACACACACACGCACACACACACACACACACACACACACACACACACACGCACACGGCCTTGCAATCAGCAATTAATACGGCGGTGAAGCAACACGTTGCATGTTCTTATCTGGCGCTACGTGCAGCTCATAAAACTCTAGAATGAGCCGCTAAAGTAGCCGCTACACTCTCCTTCCACCACCATGACAGCACATGAATGAGCCGCTAAACACACTCCTTCCACCACAATGACATCACATGAACCAGTAATGACATTACAGCGCCGATCCGCACTATCATCTGAGTCAACAGCAACAGGCGTGGTCCTCCTCCTCCGCCTCAGCGCTCCCTGCTGACCTTCTGAGAGGCCGGGGCAGAGGTGAGCTCTCGGCAGCCCCGTGGCCGTGGTCCAGGTCCAGGTGAGGCGGTGGGATGGAGTGATGTGCTTACAGCGCCGCGGAGAAGAGACGAGCAGCACGCAGGACACCGCACACATGGCCCTGTCACTCAGGGAGGCGGCGGGATCGGTGTCAGGAACAGACTGCACCACCCCCCCCCCCCCCCGCCACGAAATCTCCTGGACGGGCCACTGAGGAACAGGACGCTCCCTGCCATGACCCCCCCCCCCCCCCCCCTCTCCCCTGCTGGTCTGCCCCCCCCCCCCCCCCCACTGTAAATCCTCTCAACCTCTGCTCTGCACTCCTCAGGTCAACCAACGCCTGGTGAGAGCTCACACACACGACGGCACAAAAAGAGTGTTTATTTCTGCCTGTGTTCAGGTGGACAACAGCAGCCTTTGTCTCCAGACGTGTGATGGCTAATGTGCAATTAGAGTCTTGCACACGCTGGCCTGCAGCACCTTAGTCTGCGCCTTCTTCCACAGACACCACACTCACAAAAACACACTGGGAGCACTGCTCCGTACAGCAGTGTTTCTTCACTGACGTAGCATATTAGTAATAGCGCTACTGGGCTCCGTACTGACGTAGCATATTAGCTCTACTGGGCTCCGTACTGACGTAGCATATTAGCTCTACTGGGCTCCGTACTGACGTAGCATATTAGCTCTACTGGGCTCCGTACTGACGTAGCATATTAGCTCTACTGGGCTCCGTACTGACGTAGCATAATAGCTCTACTGGGCTCCGTACTGACGTAGCATATTAGCGCTACTGAGCTCCGTACTGACGTAGCATATTAACGCTACTGAGCTCCGTACTGACGTAGCATATTAGCGCAACTGGGCTCCGTACTGACGTAGCATATTAGCGCAACTGGGCTCCGTACTGACGTAGCATACTAGCGCAACTGGGCTCCGTACAGCAGTGTTTCTTCAAATGGATTGTGTTTGTGTGGTGTGGTGTGTGTGTGTGGTGATGTGTGTGTGTGTGTGTGTGTGTGGTGTGTGGTATGTGTGTGTGTGTGTGTGTGTGTGTGTGTGGTGGTGTGTGGTATGTGTGTGTGTGTGTGTGTGTGTGTGTGTGTGTGAGGTCAGAGAGGGAAATGGACTCAAATGGATTTCACAGCAGCTCTGAGGTGATTCCCTGACCCTGTGACCATTGGGACCATTTCAAATCAACGACATACGCTGGCTCTTCCAAGCCCACTCCACAATGCAGAGTTTCATACACCACACACACACACACACACACACACACACACACACACACACACACCAGGGGCCGTGTGGGGCCAGCAGGCTACTTAAGATGGCCGCTGGTCATCTCCTGCTGAGGGTCCAGCAGGCTACTTAAGATGGCCGCTGGTCATCTCCTGCTGAGGGTCCAGCAGGCTACTTAACCCTCTGGAGTCTAAATCCTCCCCTGGGGATTTGAAAAACTGTTCCAAACACACATCTCAATCTCTGCCCATTTTTGTCTTAGAGACATATATAGTATAGTGACACCATTAGAAACCTTTAATCAACTAGTTTCCAAATATATATGTTTTAGAAGAGAATGTGTCAATGGCACTTTGTAAAAACGATAAAAGAAAATCCTAGGATTTCAGTCCTCTCACCTGCAGCTGGCCCATTCAAAAGGCCCATTTACCTTAATTCGCATTTGAAAGAGCCACTCACTATATGACCCACATAGTCTGACTTTTTGCCAGTCTGTAGTAAAACTACTTAACACTTTTGAATGTTCTTTTTACTTATATGGAGCCAACTTCAAAAGTCTTAGCTCGATATATTTATAGTGTGTTTTTTTACCTTTGACCTCTGACCTTTGAAAAAAATTTTTTAAATAGTTGTGTAATACATAATTGTAAAAAAAAGTAATTTCCACTTTACTCTCACATAACTATTGTGGAGGACCTCTAGAATATAACCCTATGTGCCACTTTTGCATAGATGTTTTTAGTTAGATGAAAAACTAAAAAATCTCAAGGTATAGCTGACTGCCTCAAGGTGCCTGAAAAGGCATCTCCTGCAGGGGCCGTGTGGGGCCAGCAGGCTACTTAAGATGGTCGCTGGTCATCTCCTGCAGGGGCCGTGTGGGGCCAGCAGGCTACTTAAGATGGGCGCTGGTCAAATGAAGTAATCACAAGTCGACGCCGAAGCGATCTCCACTTGGTCTCCAAGGCAACCAGACACAGCTGGAAAAATGTCTCCCCTCAGTCACAGAGCAATCACTTCCATTTCTAAATTTATAGCCAATTAACACCCAGCAAAAGCAGCTTCAGCACACACACACACACACACACACACACACACACACACACCACAGAGGAAGCTTCAGTGTCTGTCACGCCTCTAAATTAAGAGAGCCTGTCAGACACCAGGGCCGTCAGTGCCTGGCCTACACACACACACACATACACACACACACACACACACACACACCATCCCACACCAAAACCACCCCCCCCACACACACACACACCACCACCACACACCCACCCCACCACACCACACCACACCACACCACCACACACCACCACAAACACACAACACCACACCACACACACACATCCTCAGATCTGCACCTACACCCCTGTATCGGACTATCAGTGTACACAAAAACACACACACACACACACACACACACACACACACACACACACACACACACACACCAACACACATTGACAGTGAAATGGTAAATTTACCTTTACTGTAACTTAGAGGCACACTATAACACTTGCGTTTCTTCAGTGGTCCAAACAGATAGGAACATGCCATTCAGCCTTTCAAATAACTCACAATGTAACGCCATATTGCTAATGAAGAACTGAGTTTACTAGTATGAATTAGATAGATAGATAGACGATAGATAGATACTTTATTGATCCCCAAGGGAAATGAGTTTACTAGTATGAATTAGATAGATAGATAGATGATAGATAGATACTTTATTGATAGATGATAGATAGATATGTTATTGATAGATGATAGATAGATACTTTATTGATAGATGATTGATAGATGATAGATAGATACTTTATTGATAGATGATAGATAGATATGTTATTGATAGATGATAGATAGATACTTTATTGATAGATGATAGATAGATATGTTATTGATAGATGATAGATAGATACTTTATTGATAGATGATTGATAGATGATAGATAGATACTTTATTGATAGATGATAGATAGATATGTTATTGATAGATGATAGATAGATACTTTATTGATAGATGATAGATAGATACTGTACTGATAGATGATAGATAGATGATTGATAGATACTTTATTGATAGATGATAGATAGATACGTTATTGATCCCAAAGGGGAATGTATGATGCAGGCATATGCCAACACCATAACCACACACATACACACACACACACACACACACACACACAGCTCAAGCTGTAGCCTATGATGCGGGCATACGCCAACACCATAACCACACACACACACACACACACACACACACACACACACACACATACACACACAGCTCAAGCTGTAGCCTATGATGCGGGCATACGCCAACACCATAACCACACACACACACACACACACACAGCCCGAGCTGTATGAGGTGGACATACAGTATGCTAACACCAGAGCCATGCTGTAATGTGCTAATCGGTGGCACCGTATCGGAATGCAATGATTGCTGCCATGATTCTGTGCTGTTGGCGGGTGATGTGGAGGATATCTGAAAGAAAGCTACAGTGGAGGCATAGGCCTACACTCTCAGAAATGGAAGTACCAGTGTGTACCTAAAACGGTACAAATGCTTGTCGCTGGGGCAGTACCCTTTTGAAGTACAATAATGTACCCCTAATGCAGGTACCGTTTGGTACCCTAGCCATTTGTACCCATCAAGGTACACTTGTGTACCTGCAATGACCGAAATGTACCTGTGTATATCATTACAGCATAGCAGCCTTAAAAGGTACTAATCTGTACTTTAAGGGTACAACCCCAGTGAAAATTTAAGGTGGTATAATTGAAATGTATTCACACAACCAATAAGTAAATTAAAATGTTTATTCTGAGAGAAAAATCACTTTGTGATATTACACACAATACTCCACATGAATACAGGTACATAAAAGTTAACACATTCATATCAAAACATCAAAGTATCTTACATTAATCAATATGCATATTAACGTAAAACATGTTGTAACTCTTTATGTAAGTGTAAATATAAAACAGTTTGATCTCCAATATTTTGCTTCCACATTGTGTTTATATGCAGAGGGAAAAAAATGATTAACTTGCACCATAGGGGATCAACATTAATAACCTTGATCTATATTATACCAATATTTGAGTTAACCACTTCACACAAAAAAACCTTGCATGCTTTTAAGTTCATGTTAATACTAACATATGAGATGAAAATGTAGTATCTGCTTACCGTCACCATTACAAATGCATTAAAATGTTACAAGGGAAAAGCTCCCAGCACTATCGCATCTTGTGCTTGTCACTTAAGGTTTTTACAAAACTAACATTGTCCTTGCAGTAACTTTGCAGTTGCTATAATCTTAGAATTCTCATGTTTGGATTCACAGTGCATACACTAATTGAGTAAAAGATACGCGTCTTGAAGTGTGATCCAATGAGTCACAATGACATCATTGAGTAGTATCTCAGAAAACAATGTGAAAGCCTAAGCAAATATTAGCAAGCCTATAAACATATACAATATAAACACACTCCAATCCTTCCATTTGGGTAGAATGAGGCGTGCCATTAAAAAGCCAAGAGTCTCAACAGGCACTAAAGTTCAATATCAAAAACTGGCAGAAATCCAACAAATTCTTCAGAAGGACTTCAACTGGAACCTTACTTGATCTACAGGACGTTGACATATTTTCAAGCAGTGGTATCACCAATGACAGCAGGGGTTGTACGTCTGTTGGAAGCAAAATGTAAACACAAACCTCAGAATTAGATATTTTCAACCACACAAATAAATAGCCTCAGACAGATTGTGTAAAATACACATGTATGCAACTACAGTATGTCAATCCACTCACCTGGCATAGATCATTGCTAAGTCATTGCAAGTTCCGTGGACTGTCTGACTCTCCCAAAACTTTTCCATACATCCTTTTCACCTTATATTCATAAAGCTGCCCGCTCCGCTATGCGTTTGAGAGAGAAATGGCATATGCAATACATTAATATAAATTTAAAAAAAAATGACACAATGAAACAGCACAAGATGACCCTAAGCAATAATTTCTCCTGGACAAACTAAACAATCTAAAAAGTGTCTGTATTATTTTCATTTCTATGTGTATTTAACATCAATAAGAAAAATACTATCAATACACTAAGAAAAACGACCAAGTTGTGTTACTTACGTAGCCATTCCTTCAGTAAAAGCAGAGCCATAGTTTTCTCTATCACTCTGAGTAGAGGTACTTCCACACGCCAACAATCTGCCTTGGTGGTTATCTGTGTGAGAGGGATTAACGTTAGCAGCTAGCAGAACGTTTCATAAGGTTGGTTCATAAGGTTAGGTTACTAGTGAGTGCTAATGTTAGCCTTCAAGCCAATTTGACTCAACAGTATTCACTAACTTCACATTAAAATGGGAAACAGTGATAAAACACACACAAAATACCTTTCCTTAACATCTATCATGATAGTCATGCATTACCGAAGGCGTTTGAACACCGTTTAAAAATATTCATAGCTAACATAGGCTACGTTGCTAGCGAATGCTAATGTCAGCCTATTATGCCAACAATTTGACTCAGTTAACAGTATTCAATATTTACAAACCCGAATTTCGATAAATTGCAATTATACCTTACCTCATGCATTACTGAAGGCGTTTGAACACCGTTTCAAAATATCTGAATATAGCTAACATGACATGGGCTACGTAGCTAGCTAATGCTAATATGTTAGCCTTTAAGCGAACAATTTGATTCCGTTAACAGTATTCAACATTTACAAACTGAATTTCGATAAATTGCAACTACATCTTACCTCTGAATAGCGTTGCCTCCTGTTCCATAAAGATTATGCCAGCACCACAGCACGTTTCCCCACACCAAGCTCCTCTGCTGAAAACTGCTCCTCCATTACTTTGAGTGAGACGAAAAAATAACGGTTGCCCGAATCTCCTCCCCTATCAACTTCTGAGTGACAGTCCATGGGCTTTTTGTACCCATAGGTACAATATGGTCCCTTGGTGAAAAGGTACATTATTTATGTACCCGAAATGGTACCTATTAGTACCAATACAAGGTACAGGGTCAAAATTGTACTTGAAAGAACGAAAATGTACCCCAACAGTACCCCTATTTTTGAGAGTGTATGTCCAGCATTTACTGTCATCTCATCTCTTATTTACCAATGCTAATGAGTAGGGCTACACAAATCTGTACATGATGGCTTTACATGTATTATCACTTAATGTGTTCATTATCATCATATGGCCACTATTATAATGTAATGAATGCTACAATCCAGTGACCTGTAAAGTCTTTATGTGAAAGGTAAGGGATGGAGGGGGTCTATCGTGTGAAGTCTTTATGTGAAAGGTAAGGGATGGAGGGGGTCTATCCTGTGAAGTCTTTATGTGAAAGGTAAGGGATTGCAGCTGTACCGATTAGCAGCTGTGAAGATGTCATCTTAAACTCACAACAGGCACCAATAAACACAAACACATAGATAAAAATTTAGACATTTAGGCTACTTCTTGATACCAACATATAATCTACACAGTAGCCTATTTAATGTGCAAATCCGCGAACCACACGGTAACCGCAAACTTCATTATGGGTCGTGCCCGAGGGAGATAATAGCCTATTGCGTGACATAAAGTCCTACGGCACGACCCTGGAGACTCAAACAGTATGCCTGTAATATTTAACCTCAGCACTGTCCATGCGAGAGCAAATATTTGAAGATGTTGACAAGACAACTCCCTTCTCATTGCGTAACTACAATTACCGAGCGACAGATCCGTGAAATAGCGGAGGCAAACATATTCCGCTCGCGCGCTGCGCTCGTGCGGCTGGGACTGTCATCCATACTACAACATGCCCCGAAGAAGTCGCCCACCGAGAAAATGATCTCACGTAGGCTACTGTAGCAGGACAACTTTTTCTACCGCAGCAAACTATTTCCACTAAGAGAGAAGGGAAGCAAACTGTCGACGAGCTGTCATGAATCAACTGTTTAAGTGAACTTGGCTAATAGAACATCGCACTGACCTGTTTTTCAGCGGCTGGCTCTTCAGCTCGTAATACGTTTTAGGCTCTTCGTGAAAATCCTCCCCAACCTCAAAGTCGGGTACTATGCCCGATTCTGCTTGCATGCCGTCAGCTGTCAACTTTCTATTTCACTCGAATAAATTACTAAAACTTCAGTTTCGGTGAACGGTATCAGACACACGCAGTGCCAGCCACTGTGATGTGAACTATTCAGTCCTCCCAGTGCTCCACTGTCAGTAAAATTCTGTAGTCCTCTGGAAAATGTGATACTCATCCAGTGAAGTGGTGGATACTTGCGCAGTAACTACAAGAACCATGATTCATAGCGGCAAAGAGTGGTTGCTTGATATGGTGGTGTCAGCATCTTTTCATTGGTCACAGCGAAGAGAAATTTACACTGATCTTTGGTGGTGAGAAATGTGTGCAAGTTTTTAGCAAAGAAGCAAAGAAGAAGCAAATTCAGTCAAACATTGGTCGGAAACATGTAGGATAAATAGGCCTATGTGTTGCTCATAGGCCTATGTGCATTTTGCATTGCTATGTGCCATATTCGGTAGATGTAGGTTATGAAGAAAAACGGTGCAAAATACCTGTGCTTGGCCCTATATGGTTTTAGAACGTGATGTTTGTACGCTCGCCAAGCTACATTACAGTAAAACTGCGGTGTTGATATTCCGCCTGTCAAACCTGACATTCACTGAGTCCACTAGATGGCAGCACATCACAATGGTAACACATCATGAGTGAACTCAGGCCTGCGCACTGCCTACTCAACAAGAAGCACCTGTCCTGCAGGTCGCTATAGTGGCACACACGCACACACACACACACGCACACACACGCACACACACGCGCACACACACACGCACACACACACACACACACACACACACGTAATGTAAACAACTACAGTAGGCTATGTGTGGGGCTTCACAGAATATCTCAGTGTTGATCAGTTGTTTGGGTCCAATTCATTAACCAGCATACATAACGCTCTACTTATAATGTAAACACTGTGTGTGTGTGTGTGTGTGTGTGTGTGTGTGTGTGTGTGTGTGTGTGTGTGTGTGTGTGTGTGTGTGTGTGTGTGCGTGCGTGCGCGGGCGCAATATAGTCATACAAATATTCAGATACGTAGTCTATATTCTTCACTGGCAGGTGTGTTCCAGTAACTGTCGAGGCTGTGATAATTGTGTGTGTGTGTGTGTGTGTGTGTGTGTGTGTGTGTGTGTGTGTGTGTGTGTGTGTGTGTTCCAGTAGCTGTCGAGGCTGTGATAATTGTGTGTGTGTGTGTGTGTGTGTGTGTGTGTGTGTGTGTGTGTGTGTTCCAGTAGCTGTCGAGGCTGTGATAATTGTGTGTGTGTGTGTGTGTGTGTGTGTGTGTGTGTGTGTGTGTTCCAGTAGCTGTCGAGGCTATGATAATTGTGTGGGTGTTTTCTCCTCTTGCCCCCCTTCACCAGGCCTCTGTTGACTATCACACTCAGCTGCCACCTCCAGAGGAGGGTGAGACCAGGAGACAACAACACCGAGCAGACACACCAGCAGAGCCACCAGCGCTGCCTAGTTAGCTGTACTGGGTATAGTATAGGCACCAGCGCTGTAGTCTAGTTAGCTGTAGTGGGTATAGTATAGGCACCAGTGCTGTAGTCTAGTTAGCTGTAGTGGGTATAGTATAGGCACCAGTGCTGTAGTCTAGTTAGCTGTAGTGGGTATAGTATAGGCACCAGTGCTGTAGTCTAGTTAGCTGTAGTGGGTATAGTATAGGCACCAGTGCTGTAGTCTAGTTAGCTGTAGTGGATATAGTATAGGCACCAGTGCTGTAGTCTAGTTAGCTGTAGTGGGTATAGTATAGGCACCAGTGCTGTAGTCTAGTTAGCTGTAGTGGGTATAGTATAGGCACCAGTGCTGTCTAGTTAGCTGTAGTGGGTATAGTATAGGCACCAGTGCTGTAGTCTAGTTAGCTATAGTGGGTATAGTATAGGCACCAGTGCTGTAGTCTAGTTAGCTGTAGTGGGTATAGTATAGGCACCAGTGCTGTAGTCTAGTTAGCTGTAGTGGGTATAGTATAGGCACCAGTGCTGCCTAGTTAGCTGTAGTGGGTATAGAATAGGCACCAGTGCTGTAGTCTAGTTAGCTGTAGTGGGTATAGTATAGGCACCAGTGCTGTAGCCTAGTTAGCTGTAGTGGGTATAGTATAGGCACCAGTGCTGCCTAGTTAGCTGTAGTGGGTATAGAATAGGCACCAGTGCTGTAGTCTAGTTAGCTGTAGTGGGTATAGTATAGGCACCAGTGCTGTAGCCTAGTTAGCTGTAGTGGGTATAGTATAGGCACCAGTGCTGTAGTCTAGTTAGCTGTAGTGGGTATAGTATAGGCACCAGTGCTGCCTAGTTAGCTGTAGTGGGTATGTATAGGCACCAGTGCTGTAGTCTAGTTAGCTGTAGTGGGTATAGTATAGGCACCAGTGCTGTAGTCTAGTTAGCTGTAGTGGGTATAGTATAGGCACCAGTGCTGTAGTCTAGTTAGCTGTAGTGGGTATAGTATAGGCACCAGTGCTATAGTCTAGTTAGCTGTAGTGGGTATAGTATAGGCACCAGTGCTATCTAGTTAGCTGTAGTGGGTATAGTATAGGCACCTGTGCTATCTAGTTAGCTGTAGTGGGTATAGTATAGGCACCAGTGCTGTAGTCTAGTTAGCTGTAGTGGGTATAGTATAGGCACCAGTGCTGTAGTCTAGTTAGCTGTAGTGGGTATAGTATAGGCACCAGTGCTGCCTAGTTAGCTGTAGTGGGTATGTATAGGCACCAGTGCTGTAGTCTAGTTAGCTGTAGTGGGTATAGTATAGGCACCAGTGCTGTAGTCTAGTTAGCTGTAGTGGGTATAGTATAGGCACCAGTGCTGTAGTCTAGTTAGCTGTAGTGGGTATAGTATAGGCACCAGTGCTGTAGTCTAGTTAGCTGTAGTGGGTATAGTATAGGCACCAGTGCTATCTAGTTAGCTGTAGTGGGTATAGTATAGGCACCAGTGCTGTAGTCTAGTTAGCTGTAGTGGGTATAGTATAGGCACCAGTGCTGTAGCCTAGTTAGCTGTAGTGGGTATAGTATAGGCACCAGTGCTGTAGTCTAGTTAGCTGTAGTGGGTATAGTATAGGCACCAGTGCTGCCTAGTTAGCTGTAGTGGGTATGTATAGGCACCAGTGCTGTAGTCTAGTTAGCTGTAGTGGGTATAGTATAGGCACCAGTGCTGTAGTCTAGTTAGCTGTAGTGGGTATAGTATAGGCACCAGTGCTGTAGTCTAGTTAGCTGTAGTGGGTATAGTATAGGCACCAGTGCTATAGTCTAGTTAGCTGTAGTGGGTATAGTATAGGCACCAGTGCTATCTAGTTAGCTGTAGTGGGTATAGTATAGGCACCTGTGCTATCTAGTTAGCTGTAGTGGGTATAGTATAGGCACCAGTGCTGTAGTCTAGTTAGCTGTAGTGGGTATAGTATAGGCACCAGTGCTGTAGTCTAGTTAGCTGTAGTGGGTATAGTATAGGCACCAGTGCTGTAGTCTAGTTAGCTGTAGTGGGTATAGTATAGGCACCAGTGCTGTAGTCTAGTTAGCTGTAGTGGGTATAGTATAGGCACCAGTGCTGTCTAGTTAGCTGTAGTGGGTATAGTATAGGCACCAGTGCTGTAGTCTAGTTAGCTGTAGTGGGTATAGTATAGGCACCAGTGCTGTAGTCTAGTTAGCTGTAGTGGGTATAGTATAGGCACCAGTGCTGTAGTCTAGTTAGCTGTAGTGGGTATAGTATAGGCACCAGTGCTGTAGTCTAGTTAGCTGTAGTGGGTATAGTATAGGCACCAGTGCTGTAGTCTAGTTAGCTGTCGTGGGTATAGTTTAGGCACCAGTGCTGTAGTCTAGTTAGCTGTAGTGGATATAGTATAGGCACCAGTGCTGTAGTCTAGTTAGCTGTAGTGGGTATAGTATAGGCACCAGTGCTGTAGTCTAGTTAGCTGTAGTGGGTATAGTATAGGCACCAGTGCTGTCTAGTTAGCTGTAGTGGGTATAGTATAGGCACCAGTGCTGTAGTCTAGTTAGCTATAGTGGGTATAGTATAGGCACCAGTGCTGTAGTCTAGTTAGCTGTAGTGGGTATAGTATAGGCACCAGTGCTGTAGTCTAGTTAGCTGTAGTGGGTATAGTATAGGCACCAGTGCTGCCTAGTTAGCTGTAGTGGGTATAGAATAGGCACCAGTGCTGTAGTCTAGTTAGCTGTAGTGGGTATAGTATAGGCACCAGTGCTGTAGCCTAGTTAGCTGTAGTGGGTATAGTATAGGCACCAGTGCTGCCTAGTTAGCTGTAGTGGGTATAGAATAGGCACCAGTGCTGTAGTCTAGTTAGCTGTAGTGGGTATAGTATAGGCACCAGTGCTGTAGCCTAGTTAGCTGTAGTGGGTATAGTATAGGCACCAGTGCTGTAGTCTAGTTAGCTGTAGTGGGTATAGTATAGGCACCAGTGCTGCCTAGTTAGCTGTAGTGGGTATGTATAGGCACCAGTGCTGTAGTCTAGTTAGCTGTAGTGGGTATAGTATAGGCACCAGTGCTGTAGTCTAGTTAGCTGTAGTGGGTATAGTATAGGCACCAGTGCTGTAGTCTAGTTAGCTGTAGTGGGTATAGTATAGGCACCAGTGCTATAGTCTAGTTAGCTGTAGTGGGTATAGTATAGGCACCAGTGCTATCTAGTTAGCTGTAGTGGGTATAGTATAGGCACCTGTGCTATCTAGTTAGCTGTAGTGGGTATAGTATAGGCACCAGTGCTGTAGTCTAGTTAGCTGTAGTGGGTATAGTATAGGCACCAGTGCTGTAGTCTAGTTAGCTGTAGTGGGTATAGTATAGGCACCAGTGCTGCCTAGTTAGCTGTAGTGGGTATGTATAGGCACCAGTGCTGTAGTCTAGTTAGCTGTAGTGGGTATAGTATAGGCACCAGTGCTGTAGTCTAGTTAGCTGTAGTGGGTATAGTATAGGCACCAGTGCTGTAGTCTAGTTAGCTGTAGTGGGTATAGTATAGGCACCAGTGCTGTAGTCTAGTTAGCTGTAGTGGGTATAGTATAGGCACCAGTGCTATCTAGTTAGCTGTAGTGGGTATAGTATAGGCACCAGTGCTGTAGTCTAGTTAGCTGTAGTGGGTATAGTATAGGCACCAGTGCTGTAGCCTAGTTAGCTGTAGTGGGTATAGTATAGGCACCAGTGCTGTAGTCTAGTTAGCTGTAGTGGGTATAGTATAGGCACCAGTGCTGCCTAGTTAGCTGTAGTGGGTATGTATAGGCACCAGTGCTGTAGTCTAGTTAGCTGTAGTGGGTATAGTATAGGCACCAGTGCTGTAGTCTAGTTAGCTGTAGTGGGTATAGTATAGGCACCAGTGCTGTAGTCTAGTTAGCTGTAGTGGGTATAGTATAGGCACCAGTGCTATAGTCTAGTTAGCTGTAGTGGGTATAGTATAGGCACCAGTGCTATCTAGTTAGCTGTAGTGGGTATAGTATAGGCACCTGTGCTATCTAGTTAGCTGTAGTGGGTATAGTATAGGCACCAGTGCTGTAGTCTAGTTAGCTGTAGTGGGTATAGTATAGGCACCAGTGCTGTAGTCTAGTTAGCTGTAGTGGGTATAGTATAGGCACCAGTGCTGCCTAGTTAGCTGTAGTGGGTATGTATAGGCACCAGTGCTGTAGTCTAGTTAGCTGTAGTGGGTATAGTATAGGCACCAGTGCTGTAGTCTAGTTAGCTGTAGTGGGTATAGTATAGGCACCAGTGCTGTAGTCTAGTTAGCTGTAGTGGGTATAGTATAGGCACCAGTGCTGTAGTCTAGTTAGCTGTAGTGGGTATAGTATAGGCACCAGTGCTATCTAGTTAGCTGTAGTGGGTATAGTATAGGCACCAGTGCTGTAGTCTAGTTAGCTGTAGTGGGTATAGTATAGGCACCAGTGCTGTAGTCTAGTTAGCTGTAGTGGGTATAGTATAGGCACCAGTGCTGTAGTCTAGTTAGCTGTAGTGGGTATAGTATAGGCACCAGTGCTGTCTAGTTAGCTGTAGTGGGTATAGTATAGGCACCAGTGCTGTAGTCTAGTTAGCTGTAGTGGGTATAGTTTAGGCACCAGTGCTGTAGTCTAGTTAGCTGTAGTGGGTATAGTATAGGCACCAGTGCTGTAGTCTAGTTAGCTGTAGTGGGTATAGTATAGGCACCAGTGCTGCCTAGTTAGCTGTAGTGGGTATAGTATAGGCACCAGTGCTGTAGTCTAGTTAGCTGTAGTGGGTATAGTATAGGCACCAGTGCTGTCTAGTTAGCTGTAGTGGGTATAGTATAGGCACCAGTGCTGTAGTCTAGTTAGCTGTAGTGGGTATAGTATAGGCACCAGTGCTGCCTAGTTAGCTGTAGTGGGTATAGTATAGGCACCAGTGCTGTAGTGGGTATAGTATAAGCACCAGTGCTGTAGTTTAGTTAGCTGTAGTGGGTATAGTATAGGCACCAGTGCTGTAGTCTAGTTAGCTGCAGTGGGTATAGTATAGGCACCAGTGCTGTCTAGTTAGCTGTAGTGGGTATAGTATAGGCACCAGTGCTGTCTAGTTAGCTGTAGTGGGTATAGTATAGGCACCAGCGCTGTAGTCTAGTTAGCTGTAGTGGGTATAGTATAGGCACCAGTGCTGTAGTCTAGTTAGCTGTAGTGGGTATAGTATAGGCACCAGTGCTGTAGTGGGTATAGTATAGGCACCAGTGCTGTAGTCTAGTTAGCTGTAGTGGGTATAGTATAGGCACCAGTGCTGTAGTCTAGTTAGCTGTAGTGGGTATAGTATAGGCACCAGTGCTGTAGTCTAGTTAACTGTAGTGGGTATAGTATAGGCACCAGTGCTGTAGTCTAGTTAGCTGTAGTGGGTATAGTATAGGCACCAGTGCTATCTAGTTAGCTGTAGTGGGTATAGTATAGGCACCAGTGCTATCTAGTTAGCTGTAGTGGGGTATATTGTGGAGGCCACTGACTCTTGGCTGCTGTCAGCTTCCACACGCTGCTCTGTTATTAGTCTCATCTGCCTCCATATTCTCTTCATCTGGAATCAGAAAACAGTTTCCCAGCCGTGTTTGTCCACTTCATTATAATAACGTCCAAAGAATCCACTATGCAATAAAACATTAAAAACATCACCATTAAACTTCACTGTGTTGGTTTTTAAAACATTCTTCCTATATATTTATCCTAATAGCTACATCACATAAGAAGCTGACTGCAGGTGCACTGCTTTAGCTCATTCTCATGCTGGCGTAAGCTAAGCTGCAAGCTGGTTTGTCAGTGCGCTGGCTGTGCCACAACAGTTCTTTGTGCTCAGTGCATGTAGCATTACTGAGAGGCGACTGCACTCAGGTTCTGTTATCTGCTGTGCCTGTACAGCTGATGCGATCTCCCCTGGTGCCCTTGAGTCTCCCATTCTAACCCCTCGTGTTGTAAAAATGACTCTTTTGCTTGGTGTTTCAGATGGTATGCCAACTGAGAGCTTCAATGTCTGAGCACATAAAGTATGCTCACAAAACATGACAACAGCTTCTTTCCCTTCACTGGATGAGTGTCCTCCTGGGGTTTCTCTGTTGGCATATTGTTGGAAAAACATGTGCACATGTACAGTATGCATTGATTTGTCCTATTCTAGGCATGAGTGTCCAGAATTGTATTTAATTTGATCAGTTGCGTTATCATCAGGGTGGATCTCAGGTAATCTAAAGAACAGGAAGTTGGCTTTTCTGAGTGTGTGGGAATGGACGGTGCGGGCCGACATCAGACCGATCCCACTGATAACAAAACAAACACTGGGCAGAAAAGGGGAAGTGGTCAGAGAGACTCTCGGGAGACTGTTTGGGCTCACTTGGGTTTGACTCGCTGTAAATGTAACTCGTAAATCAGCCTACTCAGCCAAGCATATTTGCATACACTAGGAATTTGGTCTCTGCATTTATCCCATCTGTGAATTTATCCCATCTGTGAACACAGACAGCACACAGTGAACACACAGTGAGGGGAAGCACACACTAACCCAGAGCAGTGAACACACAGTGAGGGGAAGCACACACTAACCCGGAGCAGTGAACACACAGTGAGGGGAAGCACACACTAACCCGGAGCAGTGAACACACAGTGAGGTGAAGTACACACTAACCAGGAGCAGTGAGCTGCCTGCTTGGCGGCACTTGGGGAGCAATGGGGGTTTAGGTGCCTCGCTAAAGTGTGTGTGTGTGTGTGTGTGTGTGTGTGTGTGTGTGTGAGGGGTTAGGTGCCTTGCTCAAGGTCAGCCGTAGATGTGGGCATGGGAGCGCAGTGCTCAAGCAGCTTTTCTGAAGTTCATCAGTTCATGGATTCACACTACACCTGTGGAAAAGCAAGGCACTGTATGTACACTGAGAATGAGCAACATTAACGACCAACATTCACTTAAATGAATGCTCTTACACAGACAGAGTCAGTGTGTTTAGCTGCTAAACGAATGCTCTTACACAGACAGAGTCAGTGTGTTTAGCTGCTAAACGAATGCTCTTACACAGACAGAGTCAGTGTGTTTAGCTGCTAAACGAATGCTCTTACACAGACAGAGTCAGTGTGTTTAGCTGCTAAACGAATGCTCTTACACAGATAGAGTCAGTGTGTTTAGCTGCTAAATATCCCGTGTGATCCCGTCGGGCCACCACAGATGTGTGTAACAGGGTGAGGAGAGGAGAGCTGATCAGGAAGCTGTACGCTGATAGGAAATATCAGGATAGGATACAGCATATATATACTGTAAATATCCCCTATAGAGTAGATGACCTCACTGACCCTGGACAGCATCTCTGCACTCTTGTGTTGACTCTGACCAGACCCTAAATACAGACACTCTGAGATGCAGGAGGCTAGTGCCTTGTTTTAGCACCAGGAGGCCAGTGCCTTGTTTTAGCACCAGGAGGCTAGTGCCTTGTCTTAGCATCAGGAGGCTAGTGCGCTGTTTTAGCATCAGGAGGCTAGTGCGCTGGTTTAGCATCAGGAGGCTAGTGCGCTGTTTTAGCATCAGGAGGCTCTGGTGTGAGCATAGACAGTAAAAGATATGGACAGAGCTATCACGTAGACGGCAGCAGAGACCGAGGAAGCAAATTTCAACGTTTTTTTTAGGTCTTCTTATTCCGTCATAGGTCTCCTGCGCAGGCTCAGGTGTCGTACATGTGACGTAGGCACGTAGTCTGACCGAGTCTGACCTATGGCGACGCTTTACTACTCTATGGACGCATGCGCATTCTCACGTTAGCATTGATTTCGGAAAAAGTTTATTACTCTGCCGATAAAACAGTTATGAGATTATGACGCCAATTTCACAATGTAGTATGCACTCCGACAATAGAAAATGTTCATATAAAGGCTTAAAACGCTTCAGCTGTAATGTTATTTGATGTCAAAGTGGCGCTTACGCCCCATAGGATTCAATGGAATGGCCAGCTAGCCACGGTCTACTTGTTAGCATGGCGGCCGCCATACTGTCTACACTCTCAGAACGTTCGCTGCCCCCTTGGGTGTGAGGCCCACAGACGCCAGACGCTGATCTCAGGCATGAGGCCCACAGATGCTAATCTCAGGTGTGAGGCCCACAGATGCTTATTTCAGGTGTGAGACCCACAGACGCAGATCTCAGGGGGGCAGGTGGGGGCAGCAGCGCGGCGTGCAGGTTGTGCGCGGAGGGCTAATGAGGCCGTTAGTCATGTCCAGTGACGGAGCCTCACGCCAGCTGGAGAATGAGGACATTCCCATGGGCTACACGTTTACAGTGAGCTCTTACAGCAGCAGAACACACGTTTACAGTGAGCTCTTATAGCAGCAGAACACACGTTTACAGTGAGCTCTTACGGTGCAGCGGCAGAACACACATTTACAGTGAGCTCTTACGGTGCAGCGGCAGAACACACATTTACAGTGAGCTCTTACGGTGCAGCGGCAGAACACACATTTACAGTGAGCTCTTACACGCGGCAGCAGAACACAGGTTTACAGTGAGCTCTTACACGCGGCAGCAAAACAGCCAAGAGGCATTAATCAAACATGCTGATCATGACGAGGCTATTAAAAACCCACATTAATAGAGCATGCTTAAAGTATTTTCTGAGACAGCACCATGGTCTCACCTGTCTTTTATGATGGTCACACATGCTTGTTGACAAATATTCTATGTGTATTAATGTGTAATAATTCCTCTGAGATATGAGATTGTATTCTCCTCAGTGAGAACCAGGTCACTGTATCATTTGCAGTTGCTCTGGGCTGCCTGTCTAGCTAAATGGCAACACTTCCTTTTGAAAGCTACTACCTGTCTGTCTGTCTACATGAATATTCATATTTAATGAGCAGTTGTAGCTCTTCTGTCCCAGTATGGTGGCAGTTTATCTACATGGCTCTCTGACCTGCGGTAGCCCAAACCCCATTAGTGTAGCACACTTAAACCTCAGATTCACAAGAAGTGACACAGAGCATCTGCTACTATTACTACTACTAATACTACAGTATATGAGCCTGCTACGATTACTACTACTACTAATACTACAGTATATGAGCCTGCTACTAATATGACTACTACACTGATGCCCTGCTACTAATATGACTACTACCAATACTACAGTATATGAGTCTGCTAATATGACTACTACTGTACCAATACTACAGCATATGAGTCTGCTAATATGACTACTACTGTACCAATACTACAGCATATGAGTCTGCTAATATGACTACTACTGTACCAATACTACAGCATATGAGTCTGCTAATATGACTACTACTGTACCAATACTACAGCATATGAGTCTGCTACTACTACTATTACTACTACTAGGGTAGAGTGGGGGAAAACGCTCCCCTTAAGGAAAATGTGGCCTTACTGTGAAAACAAAAGCTAGATGTGTTCTGAATTATTATCATGGTTATAAGTGGCAAAGACATTAATTACAAACCAACTATGAAAACTTCCTAGACTTTATATTTCTTTAGATTTTTAACAAAAATAAAATGTATACAAAGCGGGCGTTTTACCCCAGCAGTGGGGCAAAATGCCCCCCATGGGTGGGGTAAAATGCCCCCTCCTAAAAAAACTATTTGCTTCATACATTAGTAGCCAAATCAACAGGCAAGCTGTTAAGCAATAAATGAATTGTAAGATACTATATTTAATTCATAGATTAGGCTTACCAGCAGCCAAGTACACCTGACCTAAACTAACATAGCCTACACTCCTTAACTGACCACGGAAAATTACGACATTTTACCATGAAATCAGTCTTCCTTCAACTATGTCGCGAGCGTAAACTTCACAGTGGATATATGTGTGTCCCCGTAGTCAATGGGATGCAGGGCAACAGTAAAAATATAACTTGACTGCATCTAGTGATTATTATAGGAGAAACAGGCGGGGGGCGTTTTACCTCACGGGGGCATTTTCCCCCACTCTACCCTACTACTACACTGATGCCCTGCTACTAATATCACTACTACTCATATTTTAGAGAATCTGCTACTAATATTACTAATACTACTCTGATGTCCTGCTACTAATATTACTACTATATTAATACTACACTGATGTCCTGCTGCACAGAGAATCTTCTACTAATATTATGACTACTAATACTACACTAATACTACACAGTGCCTGGATTCATAATCCTGTTTGAATATTCCAAGGCTGCAGCATATCGAACACAAAGTCTGATTCCAACAGGATTGGATATTAGTAAAAAAACACACTGAATATACAAAATAATAAGAGTCTTATTCAACAGTTTTTCTTCTTTTCAGTAATATGTTTTATTCGCCAGCTCTCATAGTGAAATCACATCCATGTGTGTTTTGACTATCAAGCCCTCCTGCCTCTGATGCGTCTGTAGAGCACCAACATTATGAGATTGTTGAGATTCTACACTCAAAAACAATAGAGGTTAATTTCGTCTGCATGTGACTGACGGCATACTGTGCATGGATTTTTCTTTAGATTTAGAGGTAGATTTATTATAGATTTCAAAAGATAACAGCCTATAAGAGGGACATCTATCTATCTACCTATCCATCTATCTACTATATGTCTTAGTTACGCATGAAAGCATGCATAGGCTGCTATAGGCTCCATTATTCCCCCGCAAATACAATTGGCTAATTATCGCCCATGAGCCGAGCGAAATGTGTATTCATATTGAGAGTGTGTACACAATGGCAGGAGCCCAGCGAGATGTGTGTTCATATTGAGAGTGTGTACACAATGGCAGGGGTCTGGCGGAGACAGCTGGATGCCCTGGTGTGGGATCGCGAGGCGAAGGCGTGGTGAGAACAGATGAATGCATGCGTGCGCGTCGCGCGAGTACGCGAGGCGAGAGACACGGCTCATCTACGCGGCTCTCTCCTCCTGTGCGGAAAACGAAGAAAGAAGAGCGAGGGATGGACTGAATATGCTCGCAGTGTGCCGGGGAAACACCTGCCTTCTTTTGGACGCCACAAAACGACGAGCTGAATTAGGAGGAAACGCCCAGTAGCAAGGTTCGTATTCTCTAGTGATGTGTACAGCAAAACGCCCGGTTTCTGTGGTTTTCCAAATGTTTGATAGAGCAAGTAACTGCTTTATTCGTGTGTGAAAGTGGGAATGAATCGATTTATCACTTTACGCACGTTTTACAAGGAAATGCCGTTAACGGTGGGCGAGCTCGTCTCCCTCTTCTCTTACAATGTTTTGTGTGTCTCCAAGGATTTCTAAACAAAGAGAATAGATACTAATATCAGTCATCTACCGGCTAGCTGCAGTGACATCGGAAATTGCCGGTTTGACTCATGGATTTTAACTCATTCATCGTTTTCATCCTTCCCTTTAAAATGGGTTAAACCATGGCCGAGCCAATGCCGGCTTCTTACCGGGCAATGTAGCGCAGTTGATCGCAGAGATCTGACCGTACCCCACTAGCCAATTTCTTAGAAATGTTGCATTCAGTATTGATATGAGACGGGTAGTCACATTATAGCGTATCATGGCAGTATAAGAGATCGGAAGGATGTATGTTGCATTTCTTTAATTTATAGGACGATGGTCCTGTTAAGGAGAGTATCGCTAAGGGATCGATATAAAGGAGTGGGATTGAATGACATGAGGCAGTCGTGAGTGTGACCTGAGAACTACACTGTAATGGGTTAAATGACCACTGGCTGCACAACAAAGGTCGCACTTGGACCAAGTTTCTGTAGCTAGAGACAACTTTTCCGTCCATCAGTTGAGCTGCTGATGAGTTTGTAGCCCACACCAGATTGCCAGTGAACAAAACATCCATTTTAAAAGTGCAATTCTCTAGCCTGGGATAATGTGTCTTGATTGCAAAATATTTGCTGTGCTGTCATGTGAACTTTGCCATTTTTGACAACTAAAGGAAGAGATGTCACTTGTGATGGCATATTGGTCACATTACATGAAAACAAACAGTTCTACTAATTTGGTGTTGTAGATTATTATCATTATTATTATTATTATTATTATTATTTTTAAAGAACGCAGCCCTTATGGATAACTATGCATCCAGCCCTGTGTGTAGGTGCTGTCGATTCCCTCTGTGTTTGTGTGTGTGTGTGTACAGAGAAGGAAGGGAAAGTGTATTTGGGCCTGAAGCTTAATACATTTCCTCTCCAGAGTCAAACTTGTCCTTACACTAATAACCACCTCACTCCCAAATGTGCTTGGAATGGATGCTCCAGTGGAGGCCCATTCACCCGCATGTGTGGAGGGGCAGGAGGGGGCCAGGGGGGGTGGAGGGGGCATTTGAGGGTCCCGTGTGATGTATCTGGGTATGTACTTAACAGCATATTACATTAGCCAATGCTGCAACTCCGCTGAGATCTGGAGAATAGTAATATGTGAGCACTTGCCCCAGTGGACTGATACTGTCGGCTATGTTGCACATGTAGCCCAATTCTGGCCCCATCATGCTGTTGGGTTCATGGTGTTTAAGAGGGATTCCATACTCAGACGAGGGGCATGTTGAGGCTCTTGTCTCTGGCGGTGTTAATCCTAAATGTGGGTTAAACTCGTATTTTGAGCTCTGTGTCTGGACAGTAGGCTTGTGTCCGTGTAAAGCCAGATGAAGTCACAGCTCTGTTGGGCTATTTGCATGGCTGCTTTGCATGGCTAGAAGGGGAGGCTTGTGTTCTCCACCAGCCAGCTCACTCAGCCACCGAGAGACACATTTTAGACACAATGCTGTGGATCTGTCCTGCTGCACCCACTGCTCCCAGTACTGCTGTCCCACTGCTCCCAGTACTGTTCTCCCACTGCTCCCATTACTGCTGTCCTGTTCTCCCACTGATCCCAGTACTGCTGATCCTACTGATCCCAGCACTGCTGTCCTGCTGCTCCTGCAGTCACTAGCTCGGTCAGTCCCGTCTCCCTGAGGAGTTTGGAGTGCCGTCGTTGGTCTTGTTGGCTCTGGGTTTGTGACACGGTGTAAGCACAAGCTCCCTGAACAACAGACTGTTTCTCCCCACAGTAGTTCAGTTCAGTGTTTTTGTCTCCCAGCACAAGGCCACACATTCCTTCCCCCGGTGTGAGTGTGTGTGTGTGTGTGTGCGCGCATGTCAACCACACATTCCTCCTGCTGGAGTGTGTGTAGACGCTGGTCGGCCCTGTGTCGTTTGAGGAAAGGAACAGACGCATGTTGACGGCAACACTGGGGGGGTCAGTGTGGTAAACAGGAAGTGTTCGCTAGAGGGATGTTTTTTCGGACGGGGAAGTGGAGTGCCACTCGAAAGCCGGAGACTTCGCTCTTGGAGTCGCCGCAGCTCCGGGAGGCCTGTTGGCAGGAAATCCTGTCAGAGACCGTCTGTGTCTAATGTGCAGCAGCTCCCCAGTGAAGACACTGCGCATTGTTTGAATTTCAACCCCTGAGATCATGTGAGACGAGGCCCTCACTGCTGTTCACCCTCACTGATCTCCACTGGCCAACGTGTGCTCACAGTGGAGCAGCTGAGCCGTGTGCATCATTAATCACGGGAGACTTGTGCACACACATATTTAGCGTGTGGTGTCATTCCTTGTGGTCATTAGTGGTCCGTGAGGGAGGGCGCTAGGACCCTGATGTCCCCCTGGCTGCTGCTGCTTTGAGGTGCGATGACACCCTCCATCAGGGTGAGTTTAGCGCTCAGCTGCAAGCGCGTGTTCCTCAGGGAGCCCCACACACTCACATGATGCATTCTCAGGAATAGACGAAAAGAAGAAAGAATACCCCCCCCCCTCCCCCGTTCACACACCCATCCCTGTCTCTCTTGACGTCTCTCACGGCCAAACTCACATCCTACAGAATCACCTTCTAAACGCACATCCTACAGAATCACCTTCTAAACTCACATCCTACAGAATCACCTTCTAAACTCACATCCTACAGAATCACCTTCTGTCTCTCTTGACGTCTCTCACGGCCAAACTCACATCCTACAGAATCACCTTCTAAACTCACATCCTACAGAATCACCTTCTGAACTCACATCCTACAGAATCACCTTCTGAACTCACATCCTACAGAATCACCTTCTGAACTCACATCCTACAGAATCACCTTCTGAACTCACATCCTACAGAATCACCTTCTAAACTCACATCCTACAGAATCACCTTCTAAACTCACATCCTACAGAATCACCTTCTAAACTCACATCCTACAGAATCACCTTCTAAACTCACATCCTACAGAATCACCTTCTGAACTCACATCCTACAGAATCACCTTCTGAACTCACATCCTACAGAATCACCTTCTGAACTCACATCCTACAGAATCACCTTCTGAACTCACATCCTACAGAATCACCTTCTGAACTCACATCCTACAGAATCACCTTCTAAACTCACATCCTACAGAATCACCTTCTAAACTCACATCCTACAGAATCACCTTCTGAACTCACATCCTACAGAATCACCTTCTAAACTCACATCCTACAGAATCACCTTCTAAACTCACATCCTACAGAATCACCTTCTGAACTCACATCCTACAGAATCACCTTCTAAACTCACATCCTACAGAATCACCTTCTGAACTCACATCCTACAGAATCACCTTCTGAACTCACATCCTACAGAATCACCTTCTGAAGAGAAAGAGCCGCATTAGCGCTAGTGGCCTACTGTCTGGCCTGC
>NC_085000.1:35213942-35233942 GCF_963854185.1 Sardina pilchardus | reverse complement strand
GGAAGTGGCGGGTAAGGGAGATGTTGTGCTTCTGATGCGGTGCGTGTTCGTGCTGACGGAATTAGGCGCCGAGAGAAACAGGATCTGAGAGAATGCCTCAGACCCCCCCCCCCCTCCTCCAGTGGCACGATCCACTGCTCAGCCCGAGGGCAGCACCCCTCCTCCAGTGGCACGATCCACTGCTCAGCCCGAGGGCAACAGGTGTCCACACCAGATCTCTCTGGGCCTGTCGGCTGTGTTGACCGGTCCGTCGCCTGAGTGCTGAGATGTGTTGACCGGTCCGTACCTGAGTGCTGAGCTGTGTTGACCGGTCCGTCTCCTGAGCTGTGTTGACCGGTCCGTCTCCTGCGTCTCCTGAGCGCTGAGCTGTGTTGACCGGTCCGTCTCCTGGGCTGTGTTGACCGGTCCGTCTCCTGAGCTGTGAGCTGTGTTGACCGGTCCGTCTCCTGAGCTGTGAGCTGTGTTGACCCGTCCGTCTCCTGAGCTGTGAGCTGTGTTGACCGGTCCGTCTCCTGAGCGCTGAGCTGTGTTGACCGGTCCGTCTCCTGGGCTGTGTTGACCGGTCCGTCTCCTGGGCTGTGAGCTGTGTTGACCCGTCCGTCTCCTGAGCTGTGAGCTGTGTTGACCGGTCCGTCTCCTGAGCGCTGAGCTGTGTTGACCGGTCCGTCTCCTGGGCTGTGTTGACCGGTCCGTCTCCTGGGCTGTGTTGACCGGTCCGTCTCCTGAGCTGTGTTGACCGGTCCGTCTCCTGAGCTCCGAGCTGTGTTAGAGGCTGGTTTGACCAACCCATGGCCACTGTGCTGGACAAATGGAGGAGGCGTCTTCTCTCGGCGGACACTGAGGTACTCTTCTAGACCGTTCTGCTCTCTTCTAGACCGTTCTGCTCTCCTCTAGACCGTTCTGCTCTCTTCTAGACCGTTCTGCTCTCTTCTAGACCGTTCTGCTCTCTTCTAGACCGTTATGTACGCTTCTAGACTGTTCTGTGAGCGCAGCTTCTAGACTGTTCTGTGAGCGCAGCTTCTAGACTGTTCTGTGAGCGCAGCTTCTAGACTGTTCTGTGAGCGCAGCTTCTAGACTGAGCGTGAGCATCCTGTGGAGGTTGTTTATGGTGCTGTGGAAACGGAAAAGCAGGAAGGCAGTGTTGTGTCTCCTTGGACTGTTTGGTGTGTGTAAGTGTGTGTGTGTGTGTGTATGTGTGTACATGTTATGTCTCCTTGGACTGTTTGGTGTGTGTAAGTGTGTGTGTGTGTGTGTATGTGTGTACATGTTATGTCTCCTTGGACTGTTTGCTTAGTGCATGATAACCGTTGCGATTGCCCCTTTTATCATGTTTATTTTGTGATGTTTGCTCTGAAACGGTGCGTGTGTTGTCACTTGGTCTGAGTGAGTGAAGTCACTGTTTCAGTAGGTAGAAGGTGTTCTACATGGATTGTTTTTTGTTGAATGAATGACTAGATGAATCGATGAATAGATGAATGAATGAATGCATGAATAGATGAATTCAGTAAAACTGCAGTATTCAATAGGACTCAATTGAAGGGGAAAGAGTAATATACAGTATGTGGTCACAAATCGCATACGCGTCATTAACTATTAAATGACTCAACTGAATTCACTATTGGCCTGTGGAGAGGTGGGCGGTATAAAGCACCGTAGCATTTTCACACCCTTTCATGTGTTTGATTTGTAACGTCCTGAAACTTGAGCCTGTTTACCTGAGCCACCTGTTTACCTGAGCACCTGAGCACCTGAGATGGCTCACCTCTCCCAGCAAACCGAGTCCCGCATGACGTGCTCGTAACCAAATGAGAGTGGAGCCAGCACGACCCCGCCCATTTCCTCCCCCTCCTCCTCCTCCTCCTCCTCCTCCTCCCTCCTCCTCTTCCTCCTCCTCCTCCCCCCCCCTCCTCCTCCTCTTCCTCCTCCCCCCCCCCCCCCCCCTCCTCCTCCTCCTCCTCCTCCTCCTCCTCCTCCCCCTCCTCCTCCTCCTCCTCCTCCTCCTCCTCCCCCTCCTCCCCCTCCTCCTCCTCCTCCGCTGCGGCCCATGAATAATGCACGGGGCAGCAAACTGAGACGAGACGGCCGGCGCTGGACGAGGCCGTGAGAGCGTGAGGTGCGTCTGAGACGTCCCGCGCAGGCCAACGTGTCCGTAGCGCTGAAATCAGAAACGACCTCTCGAGCTCACCACCTGGCATCAGTGGACGAGGCTGTTACGGGCTGGACAGAGCAGGCCTTCGGTGGACGAGGCTGTTACGGGCTGGACAGAGCAGGCCTGCAGTAGCCGGGTGTGATTCTGCTCTCAGCGCCTGTTTACATACAAACTCCTTCACTCTGAGCTGTGTCTGTGTCTACCTGAGCTGAGCTGTGTCTGTGTTAACTTGAGCTGAGCTGTGGCTGTGTTAACCTGCTCTGAGCTGTGCCTGTGTTTACCTGCGCTGAGCTGTGCTGAGCTGTGCTGAGCTGTGTCTGTGTTAACCTGCTCTGAGCTGTGCTGAGCTGTGTCTGTGTTAACCTACTCTGAGCTGTACCTGTGTTAACCTGCTCTGAGCTGTACCAGTGTTAACCTGCTCTGAGCTGTACCTGTGTTAACCTGCTCTGAGCTGTGGCTGTGTTTACCTGCGCTGAGCTGTGCTGAACGGTGTCTGTGTTAATCTGTGCTGAGCTGTGCCTGTGTTAACCTGCTCTGAGCTGTGGCTGTGTTAACCTATGCTGAGCTGTGGCTGTGTTAACCTGCGCTGAGCTGTGCTGAGCTGTGCTGAGCAGTGTCTGTGTTAACCTGCGCTGTGCTGTGCTGTGTCTGTGTTAACCTGTGCTGAGCTGTGCTGAGCTGTGTCTGTGTTAACCTGCTCTGAGCTGTGTCTGTGTTAACCTGTGCTGAGCTGTGCTGAGCTGTGTCTGTGTTAACCTGCTCTGAGCTGAATAATTGATGTGAAGTGGAGCGCTGGAGCGCTGAGCTCAATCGTGCCCTTTTTATGCTCAATATGTTTTGAGTGGCATTGACTACATCTTGAGAAACCAACACCATTACGAGTCTCAAACAAGAAGCAGGCAATATAACAACTAAGCATAACAGTGGACACAGGCATCGGGGGACACTGAATTCATATTCACTAAGACCAAATTGAAGCAGCTTTGCGAACACAATGAAGCATGTTATTACTTTGATATGACGGTGGTATTGAGATGCAGTATAACACATGCAGTGAGACCCACACAATTAACTGCTACGTGTCATTGTCAAAACATCATTAAAGGGACACTTCACCGATTAGCATTAGCTTAATGCTAATCGGTGAAGTGGGAACAGCAGTGGAATGGGAACAGCAGAGTGGACCTCACTGCAGAGTAGAGTGGACCATACTGTAGTGTAGAGTGGACCTCACTGCAGAGTGGACCTCACTGTACTGTAGAGTGGACCTCACTGTACTGTAGAGTGGACCTCACCGTAGTGTAGAGTGGACCTCACTGTAGAGTAGAGTGGACCTCACTGGGCTCAGCAGGCATCACACCCTCACACATTGTTTGTAAAAAAAAGGAATGTGTGAGTGCTTCTTGCGGTGTGTCGTTAGGTTGGACCATGAGTTCAGTTCTTGTGGTGTGTCGTTAGGTTGGACCATGAGGTCAGTTATTGTGGTGTATCGTTAGGTTGGACCGTGAGGTCAGTTCTTGTGGTGTGTCGTTAGGTTGGACCGTGAGGTCAGTTCTTGTGGTGTGTCGTTAGGTTGGACCGTGAGGTCAGTTCTTGTGGTGTGTCGTTAGGTTGGACCGTGAGGTCAGTTATTGTGGTGTATCATTAGGTTGGACCGTGAGGTCAGTTCTTGCGGTGTGTCGTTAGGTTGGATAGTGAGGTCAGTTATTGTGGTGTATCATTAGGTTGGACCGTGAGGTCAGTTCTTGCGGTGTGTCGTTAGGTTGGATAGTGAGGTCAGTTCTTGTGGTGTGTCGTTAGGTTGGACCATGAGGTCAGTTATTGTGGTGTATCATTAGGTTGGACCATGAGGTCAGTTCTTGCGGTGTGTCGTTAGGTTGGATAGTGAGGTCAGTTCTTGTGGTGTGCCGTTAGGTTGGACCGTGAGGTCAGTCAACTGACACGTGCCCACTGCAGTATAAAATCCAGAGAGAGACAGAAAACTCCCCATCACAACAGAACATCCCCATCACAACAGACCATCCCCATCACAACAGACCATCCCCATCACAACAGACCATCCCCATCACAACAGAACATCCCCATCACAACAGACCATCCCCATCACAACAGAACATCCCCATCACAACAGACCATCCCCATCACAACAGACCATCCCCATCACAACAGACCATCCCCATCACAACAGAACATCCCCATCACAACAGACCATCCCCATCACAACAGAACATCCCCATCACAACAGACCATCCCCATCACAACAGAACATCCCCATCACAACAGACCATCCCCATCACAACAGAACATCCCCATCACAACAGACCATCCCCATCACAACAGACCATCCCCATCACAAAAAGCTCCTCTCTCTCTGTCTCTCTCTTATCCTCTCTCTCTCCTCTGTCTCCCTCTCTGTCTCTCTCTCTCTCCCTCTCTCTCCTTCTCTCTCTCTCTCTCTCTCCCCCTCTCTCCTGCCTCTCTCTCTCTCTCACTCTCCCTCTCTCCTGTCTGGTGTGTGCACTGGGGTCTGGGGGCCGCTGCTCATCAGACATGCTGTAGCACTTGCCCTGGGGGTGGGCCTGGTCAAGCTGCCCCCTCCCCTGTGGTTCGGCCGCTTTCACACACACACACACACACACACACACACACACACACACACACACACACACACACACACACACACACACACACACACACACACACACACACACACACACACTCACACACACACACACAACCCCTGCTTCTCTGGTCATCTCCTTGTCCACTGTCTTCTCTAAAGTCCCCGTGCTGCAGACCAGGCTAGTGCCGCTGCAGGCAGACGGGCCATTTCTTGGTTCTCCTTTTTGTTCTTTTTTTAGCCGTCTAAAGGGTTGGACTGTCTGCTTGACCGGTCAGTTTCAATGTCATGTCGTCTTGGCTCAAGAAGGGCAAAGCCAACGTGCGTTCCTGCGCTGCTGTGCGGACGTGAGCGTGGACGTGAGGAGCTGTGTGAGGCCTCCTGCCTCCAGTGGTCCACAAACACAACTCAGATGAACAGTAGGAGTTGATGGTTCCCCATCCAGCTGTTGTAAAGTGAAGCCATTCTCAGTTCACCCACATCTGCATATTTTCCGTGTGCTGTTTTGACTGCTGGAATTGCCTCATTAACTCAGGGGCCATATTGTGCTTTCAGGATCATGCCGTCTAATTGGTTTAAGAGAATGAGTGACACGTGTAGGGGGACGATTGCTCTCTGAGCCAGACTCCTCGCCGCTAACGTGAGCGTATTGAGCGCCTGATCAATAGCCCTGGAGTGCGCCGGCCATTCATGAAACACTCGAGCGGCGGAGATCCAGGAGAGGTGTCCGGCCTGGTCAGACACACAGGCAGCTCTCTGTGTGTGTACAGTATGTGTGTGTGTGTGTGTGTGTGTGTGTGTGTGTGTGTGTGTGTGTGTGTGTGTATAATGGAGGGAGGAAATCCAGGAGAGGTGTCCGGCCTGGTCAGTCACACAGGCAGCTCTCCTCTCTCTGTGTGTGTACAGTATGTGTGTGTGTGTGTGTGTGTGTGTGTGTGTGTGTGTGTGTGTGTGTGTGTGTACAGTATGTGTGTGTGTGTGTGTGTGTGTGTAATGGAGGGGGGAGGTCCAGGAGAGGTGTCCGGCCTGGTCAGTCAGGATATCGCACAGGCAGCTCTCCTCTCTCTGTGTGTGTACACTATGTGTGTGTGTGTGTGTGTGTGTTACGTTACATTACGTCACATTTTATTTGGCTGATGCTTTTTTACCTTCAACACTCTACAGTAAAAACCCTCAAGAGAAACGCCAGAATATTCTGTATTTGGATATTGAGAATCTCTCCCCATATATTTCCCATATTTGTACTACATATCAGTCAACTATGCTGAAAGCATTCTAATACTATGAGGCATTGAGATATTTCGCCATCTAGTGGTGGAAAGAGAGCTGGCCGTTCCTCTGCGGTGCAGCTGGGATTGGGGTTGGGAAGAGACTTAATCAGACCCTGAACTAAACTCTTGACCCAGAGGAGTGATGAGCATGTCACAGACTCCAGTGTTATTAAGACGTGTGTGTGTGTGTGTGTGTGTGTGTGTGTGTGTGTGTGTGTGAGAGAGAGAGGGAGATTCCAGTGTTATTAAGACTTCATCACACACACATCCCCTCATCACACTCGCCACTGTGGGGGGTAGAGGGTATTGTAATATTGTGTGTGTGTGTGTGTGGGGTGTGTGTGTGTGTGTGTGTGTGTGTGTGTGTGTGTGTGTGTGTGTGTGTGTGTGTGTGTGTGTGTCTACTAGTCCACCAAGGAGATCTCTCCGCTGGCCTGCTGGTGATGATAACGCTGTTCTGGGCTTCTGTTCTGTGCTGTTCTGTGCTGTGCTGTTCTGTTCTGTGCTGTTCTGTTCTGTTCTGTGCTGTTCTGTTCTGTGCTGTTCTGTTCTGTGCTGTTCTGTTCTGGGCTGCTATTCTGTGCTGTTCTGTTCTGTGCTGTTCTGTGCTGTTCTGTGCTGTGCTGTTCTGTTCTGTGCTGTTCTGTTCTGGGCTGCTATTCTGTGCTGTTCTGTTCTGTGCTGTTCTGTGCTGTTCTGTGCTGTGCTGTTCTGTGCTGTTCTGGGCTGCTGTTCTGTTTTGTTCTGTGCTGTTCTGTTCTGTGCTGTGCTGTGCTGTTCTGGGCTGCTTGATGCTGATGTGAGGGGACTCATGACTCTCCTCCACACCCACCTCTGGTCCGGCTGGCCTTTCTGGCCGCTCCGTTAAAGCGTGTATGACAGCAGGCAGAGCTGACAGGCCGTCCAGTCGAATGCTAAAGCCGTCCGTGAGTGCGGTCCAGTACAATGACCTCAGCAACAGCGCGCAACATGGCCTGCGCACATGTGAGCGTGTGAGCGAGAAAGCGCTCATGCGTGCGTGTGTGTGTGTGTGTGTGTGTGTGTGCGTGCGTGCGTGCGTGTGTGCGTGTTTGAGCACTCTAGGAACTATCCATCTCCCTGGACATGACTGAAGCGAGTAGATTTCCTGTTGGCCAGAATCATGCGCAGTGTGCGTCCAAGATCACATGATGGCCACCAGTAGAGGAGTCAGACGGACTCCTCCTTTCCCTCTCCGATCTCCCAATTAGCCAACATGATCTTAATTGCTCCGATCTCCCAATTAGCCAACATTATCTTAATTGCTCCGAACTCCCAATTAGCCAACATTATCTTAATTGCTCCGAACTCCCAATTAGCCAACATTATCTTAATTGCTCCGATCTCCCAATTAGCCAACATGACCTTAATTGGAAGGCCCAAGTGCGCGCGTGTGTGCGCGCGTGTGTGTGCGTGTGCGTGTTCGCGTGCGTGTTCGCGTGCGTGTTCGCGTGCACGCTACCAGTGCAGAGCGTTTGATATGGATTTGATTGGAGCTATAGATATGGATTGATGAAGTGACTCCTGTGCTGAGGATTGGGGGGCCACGGGGAACTATGGAGTGAATAGGAGAGAGGGAGAGGGAGAGAAAGAAAGAGAAAGAGAGAGAAAGAAAAAGTGTGTGAGAGAGAGAGCAAGTGTGAGAGAGGGAGAGAGCGAGAGCAAAAGAGAGAGTGAATGTGCTCTTTCCCCAGCTCTCCTGATGGAAGGATAAATCAGTTTGGCTGCTCCCCAGGGACATGGGCTGACATCACGCCCACACTGGTAGAGGTGAGCGACGGGCTAACACTAGGAGTACCACTCTGGCTAACACTAGGAGTACCACTCTGGCTAACTCTAGAAGTACCACTGTGGCTAACACTGGCTAACACTAGGAGTACCACTCTGGCTAACACTAGGAGTACCACTCTGGCTAACTCTAGAAGTACCACTGTGGCTAACACTAGGAGTACCACTCTGGCTAACACTAGAAGTACCACTCTGGCTAACACTAGGAGTACCACTGTGGCTAACACTAGAAGTACCACTGTGGCTAACACTAGGAGTACCACTGTGGCTAATATGAGGAGTACCACTGTGGCTAACACTAGGAGTACCACTGTGGCTAATATGAGGAGTACCACTCTGGCTAACACTAGGAGTACCACTGTGGCTAACACTAGGAGTACCACTGTGGCTAATATGAGGATTACTTATAGAGCCCCAAACATTACACGTCTCATGGCGCTTTACAGAGTGTTAAATATTCAGAGAGGGCCCATGAGTACCACTCAGACATAACTTTGCTGTCACTGATATTATGCTTACAGCTGACATAACTTTGTCTACTGTTTCTTACTTCTTTATCCTTCCTCACTGTGCACTCATTCAATGAAGAATTTGATCTTGAGGAATCAGACAGATGTGCATTTTTAATACTTGCTTCTTTTCAACTGAAACACTCAAGGTTTTTTGAAAAATGTAACATTTTTAGAAGACCAAGGAATGTGCAAAACACGTGAGCCCTTGGAGCAGCAGCAGGAAGTGTGATGATCCTGCTTCTCTGCGTGTCGTGTCATTTTTAGTTCTGCGGAACAAACAATGCAATATTGTTTCCAGATGAGAGCCTGCAAAGCTCTCTTCCTGTTGGAGACGTTGCTGTCTGTGGCTGCTGCCGCTCTTCTGCGTTCTCTCTGCCCCGTGCTAATGACAGCATAGCTCTGCGGCGCACCAAACAGCACAGCTATAATTTCAGCATACTTTTCCTTCTGCTCACAGCAGCACGACCATAACCCTGCCTGCTCATCGCTTCAGCATGTGCTCCTCTGAAACGTTAAGAAAATAGAAGTATAAATGTTAACTGTATTTGCAGTAACTCTCGTGAAGAGGCAAACTCCTCTGATGTTATAGCACAGACTAATGACCCCGTTTGACTGCATTTCTGACATTTTGGGGGGAGCCTTTAATAAACGGCCTGAAGTCTGTGATTATGCTTCTGAATTCATCTCCATGCGCGAGCAGCCTTTAGCTCAGAAAGGTAGTCGCTGAAGACAGCAGCCTTTAGCTCAGAAAGGTATTCGCTGAAGTGCTGCAGAGACTGAGGCGCCGTTTGCACATTAGAACTGAGATGGAGAATTGCACATAGCTGCGATCAGAAGAGCGACACTGAGGGGAAGGGGTGAGATAGAGAGTTGGGACGGAGACCAAAGCGCTGTTTGCACACAGCTGCTGTCAGGGCGTAGAGGAACGAGGGGGGGGGGGGGGGGTCAGGAGAGGGTAGAGGAACGGGGGGGGGGGGGGGGGGGGGGGGGCGTGTCAGGAGAGCGTAGAGGAACAGGGGGCCTGTGGGGGCGGGGGGGGGTCAGGAGAGGGTAGAGGAACAGGGGGCCTGTGGGGGGGGTGGCTCAAACGAGGAGAAGAAGAAGAATTGGTGCTGTTGGCGTGGCAACATGGTGCGAACATGAGAGTGGGGGACACGTGGCCAGAGCATGTGTGGCATCGCTGGGCTGCTTTTGGACGTGAGGCCGAGGAGTGTGTGTGTGTGTGTGTGTGAGAGAGGGAGTGTGTGTCTGAGTTCATGCCTTTCCATGTGTGCATGTGTGGCCAGTATGAGTGATCTATAAGTGAATGTGTGTGCGTGCACGAATAGGTCCAACTGTGGGTGCACATTTTTGTGTATATGTGTGAGTGTGTGTGTGTGCATGCGTGTGTATTGAAGCCACGGCACATCTGTCTCTGTGTGCTGGACGACACACACACACACACACACACACATTCAGAGTGGACTTGTGGTTGGCAGAATGTGCTGGACTGGGCTGAGCTTGGTAGAGCTCTGGGGTCAGCACACACACACACACACACACACACACACACACACACACACACACACTGGGCTGAGCTTGGGAGAGCTCTAGGGTCTGCCCTCTTCTCCTCTCCTCTGCTCTGCGCTGCGCTAGACGGCGTGGCCTGGGGCCGACACACACACACACACACGCGGCGGGGGGGGGGGACTGCACTTCGCTCTGTACTCAGGGCTACGGCTCACGTGGAACACTGGGTGCCTGTGTGTGTGTGTGTGTGTGTGTGTGTGTGTGTGTGCACGGCTCTGTGGGTCAGTACAGTAGCGGTGCAGTAGCCGCTAGCCAGGGCGCTGATTAGCGGGGCGAGCGGCGGGGGGGGGGCGGTGGGGGTCACCTATGTGTCACTTCTCGCTGGAGCTGAAGAGCGAAGGGCTTTTTTTCCCCCCCGCTGTTGTTCCTGAAACCTGGAGATTAGTGAAGGGGTGTGGAGCGCCACGGCCGAGAGAACCGCCTGTCTAGGAGCTGACCCAGACGGGGAGCTGAACGGAGACGACGGGAGCGTCTAGGAGCGTCTGGAGTAGAGTGGAGCGGAGTGGAGCTTCTGGAGCGTAGCGTCTGGAGTAGAGCGTAGCGTAGCGTCTGGAGTAGAGCGTAGCGTAGCGTCTGGAGTAGAGCGTAGCGTAGCGTCTGGAGTAGAGCGTAGCGTTACGTAAGGCTGAACGGAGACGACGGGAGCGTCTAGGAGCGTCTGGAGTAGAGCGGAGCGGAGTGGAGCGTCTGGAGCGTTGCGGAGCGTTACGTAAGGCTGGAGTGCCAGGCGGTGTCGTCGTGGCGATGTCCCGCAGCTTAGTGGTCAGTGTGGAGGCGCTGCTGCTGCGAGGCGGCCGGCTGCTGTGGGACGTGACGCTGGGGCTGCTGCGGAGCTGCACCTGGGACAGCATGGGCTCGTGCTCCCACTGCCTACACACCTGCCTCTACCTGGGCCAGCTCTATCAGGTACCTACACACCTGCCCACACACCTGCCTCTACCTGGGCCAGCTCTATCAGGTACAGTACCTACACACCTGCCTCTACCTGGGCCAGCTCTATCAGGTACAGTACCTACACACCTGCCTCTACCTGGGCCAGCTCTATCAGGTACAGTACCTACACACCTGCCTCTACCTGGGCCAGCTCTATCAGGTACAGTACCTACACACCTGCCTCTACCTGGGCCAGCTCTATCAGGTACAGTACCTACACACCTGCCTCTACCTGGGCCAGCTCTATCAGGTACAGTACCTACACACCTGCCTCTACCTGGGCCAGCTCTATCAGGTACAGTACCTACACACCTGCCTCTACCTGGGCCAGCTCTATCAGGTACAGTACCTACACACCTGCCTCTACCTGGGCCAGCTCTCTCAGGTACCTACACACCTGCCTCTACCTGGGCCAGCTCTCTCAGGTACCGTGCTCAGGCCGCCGGAGCACCTCATCCAGAGAGCGCACTGACCCGTCCATGCGGTGCGGAGTGGCAGGCCAGAGGACAGATGGGATCCATAGCGCAAGTGGCAGCGTCGTGTTTTGCGTTTGGTGCCTTACTGTGACGGCGGTTGTCATTTGTATGTCTCACGGTCTGCCTCTCGCCTCAAAGGTATCAGACAAGCGTGGGAGGTGCTGGAGAGACGTGTTGTTATTTTCTGCTCAGTGGCATGTCGGCATGTCAGTGTAGATGTTGAGTTAATGTGCTCTAGATGTGGAGCTAATTATTGTACATCTAGACAGTCAGAAGCAAAACATGCATCGTTGGTGTATTTTGTTTCAAAAGAGTCTCACAGAGTTGAACTGGACGCTGATGCTAGCTGGCATTTTAAGTTGAGTACAAGGACATGTTGAATTATTTAAGATCTCTTTGTCATCTTGAAAACGACACGGAATGGAGAGACTTGCACAAGGCCAAGAACACAGTCCCAGAGCGTGTTACTATAGCGATAAATCCTCGCTGGATAAAGCCAGGTCATTAACAGCCCAGTAATTATTCTGTGAACAGGATTATGGGCAACATGAATGTGGTTCTCTCGTTGGGGCTGCACTTCCCATAACCAGCCAGCTGTTGGATGTCTGAGTGATTTGTTTTGAAAGCAGACGAGGATTGCAAAAGTGTGTTAAGACACACTGGAGAAACTCCAGCTGTGAGTCCAGCTGTTGCTCCTACAGTACGCTGCTCCTGTGCTGGTCTGTTGGTCTCCTGTGCTCGTCTGTTGGTCTCCTGTGCTCGTCTGTTGCTCGTCTACAGTACGCTGCTCCTGTGCTCGTCTGTTGGTCTCCTGTGCTGGTCTGTTGGTCTCCTGTGCTCGTCTGTTGGTCTCCTGTGCTCGTCTGTTGGTCTCCTGTGCTCGTCTGTTGCTCGTCTACAGTACGCTGCTCCTGTGCTCGTCTGTTGGTCTCCTGTGCTGGTCTGTTGGTCTCCTGTGCTCGTCTGTTGGTCTCCTGTGCTCGTCTGTTGGTCTCCTGTGCTCGTCTGTTGGTCTCCTGTGCTCGTCTGTTGCTCGTCTACAGTACGCTGCTCCTGTGCTCGTCTGTTGGTCTCCTGTGCTGGTCTGTTGGTCTCCTGTGCTGGTCTGTTGGTCTCCTGTGCTCGTCTGTTGGTCTCCTGTGCTCGTCTGTTGGTCTCCTGTGCTCGTCTGTTGCTCGTCTACAGTACGCTGCTCCTGTGCTCGTCTGTTGGTCTCCTGTGCTGGTCTGTTGGTCTCCTGTGCTGGTCTGTTGGTCTCCTGTGCTCGTCTGTTGGTCTCCTGTGCTCGTCTGTTGCTCGTCTACAGTACGCTGCTCCTGTGCTCCACAGCAAGTAGGACTGAAACTGTCAACATTCAAATGGGGAAAGTTTGTCATACACTATACTGTTCCATAGGCTGAGCTGTGTCCTGTATGTGTGTGTGTGTGTGTGTGTGTACTATACATCATAGGCTGAGCTGCATCTTTGTCTCTCCACATCAGTTGTAACCCATCTGGTCAGGAACAAAAGAAGCAGCAGCATCGTGCCACTCCGGGCCTTGTGAGTTGTGTGTGACCCTTGTGGTTGCATGGCACGCCTGCTGTCTGCATACGCCTTGTGAACAGATGGTCTTTTTTATTCACATTTTTGTTGTTTAAGTTTCCCCACTTGAGTGGCCGCAAGTTATTTCCAGTGGTGCTGAGTTGGGCTGGGTGGTGGTGGAGTAGCGTCCCAGCGGTCACCAAGACACGCTGACACGAAGCACTCCAGAAGAATAGAATAGAAGAGCAGACTATAGAATACACCATATTAGAAGAGCAGACTAGAATACACCATATAGAAGAGCAGACTATAGAATACACCATATAGAAGAGCAGACTATAGGATACACCATATAGATGAGCAGACTATAGAATACACCATATAGAAGAGCAGACTATAGAATACACCATATAGAAGAGCAGACTATAGAATACACCATATAGAAGAGCAGACTATAGAATACACCATATTAGAAGAGCAGACTAGAATACACCATATAGAAGAGCAGACTATAGGATACACCATATAGATGAGCAGACTATAGAATACACCATATAGAATACACCATATAGAAGAGCAGACTATAGGATACACCATATAGAATAGCAGACTATAGAATATAATACACCATATAGAATACACCATATAGAATAGCAGACTATAGAATACACCATATAGAACAGCAGACTATAGAATACACCAGAGCCATATAAAGAGAGAGTTGCGACAATCCGGGTACAGAAAATTCGGTTTGTGACGTGGTTCGTGTAACTTTAAGTAGTTCAAATAGTTCCTGGAAGCGATTTTCACTGTTCGTTAGAATCATAAAATAACCGTCTTTTACTGTCTGTTAACGAGTGTTCGATCCTAACTTCCGGGAACTATTGTTGAGAAAATATGGAACATTAGCATCAATGGAGTTGTCGCAACTCTCTCTTTATATGGCTCTGGAATACACCATATAGAAGAGCAGTAGCATCCATCCATGCTGTTTAGTTCAGGAGGTGATGCTTCTTCGCTCCGTCTCAGCAATCCAAAGTGTTCACCCTGTAATGTGTGTGTGTGTGTATGTGTGTGTGTGTCTCAGCAATCCAAAGTATTCACCCTGTAATGTGTGTGTGTGTTTGTCTCAGCAATCCAAAGTATTCACCCTGTAATGGGCATCTTATCACATGCATTAGCATAGCTGTTTCCTGCAGGTCACCAGCATCTTCTCCCATGTGGCGCTTTGCTTCGGCACCACAGAAGGCTTGTTGGACCACTTCCTCTCATCCATCAGCCATGACGTATGTTTGGATTTGTAGAGTCCTGTACATTTTTTGTGTCACTGGCAGCTTATATTTTCTCTTTGCTGTATAAGAGAAACGTGGGGGCTCACGCACATGCCCCCAGACTATTGTAATGTATGCTACGGACATGCCCCCAGAGTATTGTAATGTATGCTACGGACATGCCCCCAGAGTATTGTAATGTATGCTAGCTGCCTGGCTGCATCACCTGCTGGTTGTAGCAACTGGAGCTGGTAAAAGCAATCGTTTACGTTTTGTTTTGTAGTGACAGTACTCGGTGACCTTGAGAAACGGAGATGTGCGTGAAAACTTGCGGTATTTCTCCTTTAAGTTGTTCCCAGGGCAACTGAGCCGCTATGATTGTGATGAGAACATTGCGGTATTTCTCCTTTAAGTTGTTCGGTATTTCTCCTTTAAGTTGTTCCCAGGGCAACTGAGCCGCTATGATTGTGATGAGAACATTGCGGTATTTCTCCTTTAAGTTGTTCGGTATTTCTCCTTTAAGTTGTTCCCAGGGCAACTGAGCCGCTATGATTGTGATGAGAACATTGCGGTATTTCTCCTTTAAGTTGTTCGGTATTTCTCCTTTAAGTTGCTCCCAGGGCAACTGAGCCGCTATGATTGTGATGAGAACATTGCGGTATTTCTCCTTTAAGTTGTTCGGTATTTCTCCTTTAAGTTGCTCCCAGGGCAACGGAGCCGCTATGATTGTGATGAGAACATTTCCTTGTGGCATTGCCTGTCAGCACTCACCTTGTGTGCTGGAGTGGCGTGTTTGCTGTGTGAGTGGCGTGGAGGTGACTGTGGCGTTGGCTGTGTGTGTGTGTGTGTGTGTGTGTGTGTGTGTGTAGGGGGGTGTTAACTGTGTGAGTGGTGTGGAGGTGAAGGTGGCATTTGTTGTGTGTATGTGTGTGTGTGTGTGTGTGTGTGTGTGTGTAGGGTGGGCGGGGGAGTGGTGGTGGTAACTGTGTGAGCGGTGTGGTGGTGAGGGTGATGTTGGCTGTGTGGGGGAGGGGAAGTTCAGTGTGTGTGTGTGTGTGTGTGTGTAACCCGAGTGTAACCCGAGTCCCTTCTCGTCTCCACAGATGACGGAGGGGAGACTATGCCAGGTGCATCTCCTTGACAACCGGAAACTGGAGCTGCTGGTTCAGGTATGTTCTCAAGAGCGTCTCCCTTGGGCTCCTAGCGGCCGTGCGCCAGCCCTCAACTGATTCTGTGGAGGTGGTGAAGGTGCAGGTGTGGAGGTGTTGGAGGTGTTGGAGGTGCAGGTGTGGAGGTGGTGGTGGAGGTGGTGGAGGTGTTGGAGGTGCAGGTGTGGAGGTGGTGGTGGAGGTGGTGGAGGTGGTGGTGGAGGTGATGGAGGTGGAGTGGAGGTGATGGAGGTGTTGAGGTGGTGGAGGTGGTGGAGGTGGTGGAGGTGGAGTGGAGGTGATGGAGGTGGTGGAGGAGGTGGTGGAGGTGATGGAGGTGGAGTGGAGGTGATGGAGGTGGTGGAGGAGGTGGTGGAGGTGGAGTGGAGGTGATGGAGGTGGTGGAGGAGGTGGTGGAGGTGATGGAGGTGTGGAGGTGGTGGAGGTGGAGTGGAGGTGATGGAGGTGGTGGAGGTGGAGGTGATGGAGGTGGAGTGGAGGTGATGGAGGTGGAGTGGAGGTGATGGAGGTGTGGAAGTGGTGGAGGTGATGGAGGTGATGGAGGTGGTGGAGGTGGAGTGGAGGTGATGGAGGTGGTGGAGGTGTTGGAGGTGAGCCCTGGATGCCTGCCATGAGAGGGGCCAGTGTTCTGGCTTGAATTGAATCTTGAATTTCCCCTTCTCCCCACCAGCACACCTTAACACCTTAATCTCTCCACCTGCACACCTGAACACGATCTCTCCACCTGCACACCTTAACACGATCTCTTCACCTGCACACCTTAACACGATCTCTCCACCTGCACATCTTAACACGATCTCTCCACCTTAACACGATCTCTCCACCTGCACACCTTAACACGATCTCTTCACCTGCACACCTTAACACGATCTCTCCACCTGCACATCTTAACACGATCTCTCCACCTTAACACGATCTCTCCACCTGCACATCTTAACACGATCTCTCCACCTTAACACGATCTCTCCACCTGGACACCTGCACACCTTAACACGATCTCTCCACCTGCACACCTTAAAGGGATAATCCGGAGTGAAATGCACTTTAGATCAATTTTTCGGACTATTGGGAGTACATACGTTGAGTTGACACCAAAATCATGTCATTCGGATGTATTTTGAGAAAGTTCGAGTTCACCGTTTTTAGCCAAAACTCGTTAGCCTGTAAGTGACCGGGGCAGGTCCTTTCGCCACTACAAAACGCTATTTTTATACCTCTTCTACTGTTCCAAACAACACTACACTTACGTGGTAGTGAGTAGAGGGTCCCTAAAGCCAAACCGAAGTATCCCCACGTCTTTATGTGGTCGGATAGAGAGTCCAGAATGAATTTAATCGAGTCAGTACCTTCCGGAAATGTTAGTAAAGTGTTGTTGAAGCGTTGCGCAGCTGCCGCCGCGACATTTCCGGAAGGTACTGACTCGATTAAATTCATTCTGGACTCTCTATCCGACCACATAAAGACGTGGGGATACTTCGGTTTGGCTTTAGGGACCCTCTACTCACTACCACGTAAGTGTAGTGTTGTTTGGAACAGTAGAAGAGGTATAAAAATAGCGTTTTGTAGTGGCGAAAGGACCTGCCCCGGTCACTTCCAGGCTAACGAGTTTTGGCTAAAAACGGTGAACTCGAACTTTCTCAAAATACATCCGAATGACATGATTTTGGTGTCAACTCAGCGTATGTACTCCCAATAGTCCGAAAAATTGATCTAAAGTGCATTTCACTCCGGATTATCCCTTTAACACGATCTCTCCACCTGCACACCTTAACACGATCTCTCCACCTGGACACCTGCACACCTTAACACGATCTCTCCACCTGCACACCTTAACACGATCTCTTCACCTGCACACGATCTCTCCACCTGCACACCTTAACACCTCAACACGATCTCTCCACCTGCACACCTTAACACCTCAACACGATCTCTCCACCTTGACACCTGCACACGATCTCTCCACCTGCACACCTTAACACCTCAACACGATCTCTCCACCTTGACACCTGCACACGATCTCTCCACCTTAACACCTCAACATGATCTCTCCACCTGCACACGATCTCACCACCTGCACACCTGCACACGATCTCTCCACCTGCACACGATCTCTCCACCTGCACACCTTAACACCTCAACACGATCTCTCCACCTGCACACGATCTCTCCACCTTAACACCTCAACATGATCTCTCCACCTGCACACAATCTCTCCACCTGCACACCTTAACACGATCTCTCCACCTGCACACCTTAACACGATCTCTCCACCTGCACACCTGCACACGATCTCTCCACCTGCACATCTTAACACGATCTCTCCACCTGCACACCTCAACACGATCTCTCCACCTGCACACCTTAACACGATCTCTCCTGCAGCCCAAACTGTTGGCCCGAGAACTCCTGGATTTGGTGTCGTCCCACTTCAACCTCAAAGAGAAGCAATACTTTGGCCTCACTTTTATTGATGACACGTGAGTTCAGCTATTGTCAATCCCCAGCGTTAGTTTGTTTGACTTTTTTTCAAATGAAAAATACACTGCTCACATGAAATGTTATTTGATGTTGTTGTGTCTGGTTTTATCTCCATATTTAAGTCCATTTGAAGGTCTTTTGATGGAAATGTAGAAAATACAGAGAGTATTTAGTGGTAGAAAAATAGCATTTCCATTTTAGGTGAACTCGTTTCTTTAACACTGAAGGTGTGTGTGTGTGTGTGTGTGTGTCTGCATGTCTCCAGGGGCCAGTGCAAATGGCTGCAGATGGATCGCAGGGTTCTGGAACATGACTTCTCCAAGAAGTCCGGACCCATCCCACTGAACTTCCTGGTCAGGTATGCAACGACGGGAACGCTCTTATCCCACTGAACTTCCCGGTCAGGTATGCAACGACGGGAACGTTCTTATCCCACTGAACTTCCTGGTCAGGTATGCAACGTCGGGAACGCTCTTATCCCACTGAGCTTCCTGGTCAGGTATGCAACGCCGGGAACGTTCTTATCCCTAATGAACTTCCTGGTCAGGTATGCAGCGTCGGGAACATTCTTATCCCACTGAACCTGCAGTAGCCAGAGCAGAGCTGAAGAGAGCCCCACAAGAGCGGCCTGGAATGAGGGGGACAAACACACACACACACACACACACACACACACACACACACACAAGCAGGCCTGAAATGAGGGGGAAAACTTAATTTGCCTCGCTTTGAACATCTAGACAGCTTTATACAGACCCAGGAAGTGATTTGGTGTACTTTGTTTGAAGTGGACCTCTAGTGTTGATGTTAATGTGATGAATTTGCAGGTTTTACATCGAGAGCATCTCACTCCTGAAGGACACCACGACGGTGGAGTTGTTCTTCCTCAACGCAAAAACTGCCATTTACAACGTAAGCATTTCCCTCTTTTGATCTGGCCATTTACAACGTAAGCATTTCCCTCTTTTGATCTGTCTGAGAAGTTAAGGTGGTTAACAGTTGTTCAGGGCAGGAGTTCATTCACTGATGTAAATATGTCTCTAAGTTCTGACATAAGTGTCTCCCCACAGGGAGATATTGAAGTGGAAAGTGAGGTGGTCTTCAAACTGGCAGCACACGCCTTACAGGTGAGTACACCCTCCAGCAGGACTCTCTTGACCTCTTGACCCCTGGTCATGCACCTGACAGCTCTCTCTTGACCTCTGGTCATGCACCTGACAGCTCTCTCTTGACCTCTGGTCATGCACCTGACAGCTCTCTTTTGACCTCTGGTCATGCACCTGACAGCTCTATCTTGACCTCTGGTCATGCACCTGACAGCTCTCTCTTGACCTCTTGACCTCTGGTCATGCTCCTGACAGCTCTCTCTTGACCTCTGGTCATGCTGCACCTGACAGCTCTCTCTTGACCTCTGGTCATGCTCCTGACAGCTCTCTCTTGACCTCTGGTCATGCACCTGACAGCTCTCTCTTGACCTCTTGACCCCTGGTCATGCACCTGACAGCTCTCTCTAGACCTCTGGTCATGCACCTGACAGCTCTCTCTTGACCTCTGGTCATGCTCCTGACAGCTCTCTCTTGACCTCTTGACCTCTGGTCATGCACCTGACAGCTCTCTCTTGACCTCTGGTCATGCACCTGACAGCTCTCTCTTGACCTCTGGTCATGCTCCTGACAGTTCTCTCTTGACCTCTGGTCATGCACCTGACAGCTCTCTCTTGACCTCTTGACCTCTGGTCATGCACCTGACAGCTCTCTCTTGACCTCTGGTCATGCACCTGACAGCCACTTCTGACCTCTGATCTTTTCATTTGTTTATTTCCTGTTCTGCAGGAGGCCAAAGGAGACTACAGCAGGTGAGCAGCTATTCCACCAGCGCGCACACACACACACACCACCTCAGCTCTCACATGCAGGGAGCTAACTGCTGATAACTTTGCCTGTCTACCGAACTTCATCTCCATGATTGACTTTGCTGTGATAAGAGCAAACTAGTTCATTTGCATGCATGAGTAGCTTATTCCATCAGCGCGCACACACACACACACACACACACACACACACCACCTCAGCTGTGATAAGAGCAAACTAGTTCACTTGCATGCATGAGTAGCTTATTGTATTGGTCTTCATTTGTGATGCAACAATCTTGGATTGTTCTGATTCAAGGAGCCTAGGCAAGGAGGAGTCTCTCTCTGTGTGTGTGTGTGTGTGTGTTTGTGTGTG
>NC_085000.1:35196442-35203942 GCF_963854185.1 Sardina pilchardus | reverse complement strand
CGCAAGACAAAATTCAGAGTTTTGCGATTTTTCAGAACTTCACAGTAACTAATGTCGCTCCTACCCTTTTCATCACATTAATGTCGAATGGGCTCTTTTTAATCCACCTCTGGTGAGCAAATTAACTTATCGCGACAAAACCAATGTTACGGCGATATAAGTCTTCTACAATGACGTGTCATGCTAACTTTGTTGTGTTGTGCACCAGAGGGGGGGGGGGGGGGGGGGGGGGGTGTTGTGCAGGAGAGGAGTGTGTTGTGTTGTGTTGTGTTGTGTTGTGTTGGAGAGGAGTGTGTTGTGTTGTGTTGTGTTGGAGAGGAGTGTGTGTTGTGTTGTGCATCTGTCTCAGTCTGTGCAGACGTGGTCAGCATGAGTCACAGAGGAGGTACAGTAGAGAGGGGGAGGTGCTGATGTGTTGTGTGTGGAGGGGAGGTGCTGATGTGTGGAGGGGAGGTGCTGATATGTTGTGTGTGGAGGGGAGGTGCTGATATGTTGTGTGTGGAGGGGAGGTGCTGTGGTGTTGTGTGTGGAGGGGAGGTGCTGTGGTGTTGTGTGTGGAGGGGAGGTGCTGATATGTTGTGTGTGGAGGGGAGGTGCTGATGTGTTGTGTGTGGAGGGGAGGTGCTGTGGTGTTGTGTGTGGAGGGGAGGTGCTGATGTGCTGGGATGTGTTGTGTGTGGAGGGGAGGCGCTGTGCACCTGGAGAAGCCAGTGAGCTGCACCTGGGAGACTGTCTGTCTGGAGTGAGTGTGTGTGTGTGTGTGTGTGTGTGTGTGTGTGTGTGGCAACCAGTGGGTTGACACAGGGGATGTCCCTACTGCAGTTTGTGATTTTTTCCCTCTCTCTTCTCTCCTCCAGCTGTTCCAGTGGAAGCAACTGGAGAACCTTTACTTCCGTGAGAAGAAGTTTGCAGTGGAGGTCAACGACCCTCACAGGTGAGCCTCAGAAGAACCCTCATCAGGCAGCGTAGTGGTCCTCTACTCTTATTTACGGTCTATTCTCATCAGGCAGCGTGCTGGTCCTCTACTCTTATTTACAGTTTATTCTCATCAGGCAGCGTGCTGGTCCTCTACTCTTATTTACAGTCTATTCTCATCAGGCAGCGTGCTGGTCCTCTACTCTTATTTACAGTCTATTCTCATCAGGCAGCGTGCTGGTCCTCTACTCTTATTTACAGTCAATTCTCATCAGGCAGCGTGCTGGTCCTCTACTCTTATATACAGTCAATTCTCATCAGGCAGCGTGCTGGTCCTCTACTCTTATTTACAGTCAATTCTCATCAGGCAGCGTGCTGGTCCTCTACTCTTATTTACAGTCAATTCTCATCAGGCAGCGTGGTGGTCCTCTACTCTTATTTACAGTCAATTCTCATCAGGCAGCGTGGTGGTCCTCTACTCTTATTTACAGTCAATTCTCATCAGGCAGCGTGCTGGTCCTCTACTCTTATTTACAGTCTATTCTCATCAGGCAGCGTGGTGGTCATCTACTCTTATTTACAGTCAATTCTCATCAGGCAGCGTGCTGGTCCTCTACTCTTATTTACAATCTATTCTCATCAGGCAGCGTGCTGGTCCTCTACTCTTATTTACAGTCAATTCTCATCAGGCAGCGTGGTGGTCCTCTACTCTTATTTACAGTCAATTCTCATCAGGCAGCGTGCTGGTCCTCTACTCTTATTTACAGTCAATTCTCATCAGGCAGTGTGCTGGCCCTCTGCTCTCTATACTCTGGGCTTTGTGCCGGCCCTCTGCTGGCCCTGTGCTGGCCCTGTGCTGGCCCTGTGCCGGCCCTCTGCTGGCCCTGTGCTGGCCCTCTGCTGGCCCTGTGCTCTCTATACTCTGGGCAGTGTGCTGGCCCTCTGCTCTCTATACTCTGGGCAGTGTGCTGGCCCTGTGCTGGCCCTGTGCTGGCCCTGTGCTGGCCCTGTGCTGGCCCTCTGTGTCTAATGCTGCACTGGACCCTCTGCTGCTGCTGCCTCCAAATCAGTCCTGTTTGGTAGTAAAGTGATTGCAGCTGCCAGTGCCCATAGGAAACCTATTACTGCACACAGTTTCCCCAGATGTCACAGTAAACTTGTAATGGCTCCATTACTGAGGGTCTATTATCACTATTATCACATTATCACTATCAGCTCTCCAGATGCTCCGTGTGTGTATGTGTGTATGTGTGTGTGTGTTAAAGATGGTGTGTCTTTTTGGCAGGACCGTGACCAAGCGCACCTTTGGGCATACGGGCCTGGTTATCCACACCTGGTATGCCAGCCACTCGCTGATCAAGACCATCTGGGTCATGGCCATCAGTCAGCACCAGTTCTACCTGGAGAGGAAGCAGAGCAAGGTGAGTGCAGAGCCATAGAAAGAGAGAGAGTTGCGACACTCTGATGTTGCCGCCACGATCAAAAGTTCCAAAAAAAACCTGTGCTGAATGGCTGAATCGCAGGAGGGTGGGATGTACTTCTGATGTTGGAAGGTGTAATCAATTAAATCATTGACTACTGACCAAGAGATTGGCTGTAAACAGTTCCAAAAGCCCCATAACGAGGAAATAGCCTGGAAAAAGCGCTGCCATTTTTTCCTATGGAGGTCTATGGGAGTGTCGCCACTCTGTTTTATCTACCGCTCTGGGTGAGTGCAGGCCTTAGTTCCCGCCTAGTTCTACCTGGAGAGGAAGCAGAGCAAGGTGAGTGCAGGCCTTATAGTTCCCGCGCTGTGCTCTGGTGACAGTGAGAAACGACCGTTCGATTACTGCTTTATAGATTTCTGTCTGAAACACGAGCCTCTCTGTCTTGTTCCCAACTCCTTCTACAACAGGCCAAAATGAGTGCGGCGAGAAGTTTAAACGACGTCGCTGTGGACCTTACTGAGAATGGGGCGTCGAAAATAAACAAAGGTCATCTGGGGATAAAAAACCAGCTCATCATGGCCAGTAATGGGAGCCTTGGCTCAACAGGTAGCACTGCACACACACTTACACATGTATTCACCTCACAAGTGCTATTGGGTCAACAGGTAGCACTGCACACACACTTACACATGTATTCACCTCACAAGTGCTATTGGGTCAACAGGTAGCACTGCACACACACTTACACATGTATTCACCTCACAAGTGCTATTGGGTCAACAGGTAGCACTGCACACACACTTACACATGTATTCACCTCACAAGTGCTATTGGGTCACACTGCACATACACTTACACATGTATTCACCTCACAAGTGCTATTGGGTCACACTGCACACACACTTATACATGTATTCACCTCACAAGTGCTATTGGGTCAACAGGTAGCACTGCACACACACTTACACATGTATTCACCTCACAATAGATGTATTGACATCCAAGAAATAAATAGCGAGCTGTCTTGACAGGTTCTGCCGACTCTGAAATGAACGACGACCAGAAAAAAGAGAAGATCTCAGAGCTGAAGAAGAAGGAGAAAGATATCCAGGACGTCTTGGCCCAGAAGATGAAGGAGCTGAAGAACATCTGCCTACGAGAGGCGGTAAAGAGCCAGCTCTCCTCTCCTCTCCTCTGTTGAGACTGCTACTGCTGCTCCCCCTCTGGCCCACGTCACAGGGCAGGGGGCCATGCTCTCTTCTCCTCCATGTCAAGTGAGATTGAGCATGTGCCTCTTCTGACCTGGTTCTTGCAGGAGCTGACGGGCAGGCTGCCCAAGGAGTACCCGCTGTCCACCGGAGAGAAGCCTCCGCACGTCAGGCGGAGGGTGGGGACGGCCTTCAAGCTGGACGATCTCTTCCCATACAACGAGGTATGTGTGCCCACCAGGGTAAGCTGTTAGGCTGGACGACCTCTCCCCTTACAACGAGGTGTGTGTGCCCACCAGTAGGCTGGACGACCTCTTCCCATACAACGAGGTATGTGTGCCCACCAGGGTAAGCTGTTAGGCTGGACGACCTCTTCCCATACAACGAGGTATGTGTGCCCACCAGTAGGCTGGACGATCTCTTCCCATACAACGAGGTGTGTGTGCCCAGTGCCACCAGGGTAAACTGTTAGGCTGGACGACCTCTTCCCATACAACGAGGTGTGTGTGCCCACCAGGGTAATCTGTTAGGCTGGACGACCTCTTCCCATACAACGAGGTATGTGTGCCCACCAGGGTAAGCTGTTAGGCTGGACGACCTCTTCCCATACAACGAGGTATGTGTGCCCACCAGTAGGCTGGACGATCTCTTCCCATACAACGAGGTGTGTGTGCCCAGTGCCACCAGGGTAAACTGTTAGGCTGGACAACCTCTTCCCATACAACGAGGTGTGTGTGCCCACCAGGGTAATCTGTTAGGCTGGACGACCTCTTCCCATACAACGAGGTATGTGTGCCCACCAGGGTAGGCTGTTAGGCTGGACGACCTCTTCCCATACAACGAGGTGTGTGTGCCCACCAGGGTAGGCTGTTAGGCTGGACGACCTCTTCCCATACAACGAGGTATGTGTGCCCACCAGGGTAAGCCGTTAGGCTGGACGACCTCTTCCCATACAACGAGGTATGTGTGCCCACCAGGGTAAGCTAGCTAGCGTGCTGCCTGCAGGTGGAGTGCAGTGAGTTTACTTGGGCACATTCCCAATTCAGAGAGCCAGCTGCAGAGCTGGCCGTGGGGTGTTTGTAGCGTGCTGGTGATCAGATCAGGCCCACTCTGCAGCAGGAGGTGATCAGGCCCACTCTGTAGCAGGAGGTGATCAGGAGGTGATCAGGCCCACTCTGTAGGAGGTGATCAGGCCAACTCTGTAGCAGGAGGTGATCAGGAGGTGATCAGGCCCACTCTGCAGCAGGAGGTGATCAGGAGGTGATCAGGCCCACTCTGCAGCAGGAGGTGATCAGGCCAACTCTGCAGCAGGAGGTGATCAGGCCCACTCTGTAGCAGGAGGTGATCAGGAGGTGATCAGGCCCACTCTGTAGCAGGAGGTGATCAGGAGGTGATCAGGCCCACTCTGCAGCAGGAGGTGATCAGGCCAACTCTGCAGCAGGAGGTGATCAGGCCCACTCTGCAGCAGGAGGTGATCAGGCCCACTCTGTAGCAGGAGGTGATCAGGAGGTGATCAGGCCCACTCTGTAGGAGGTGATCAGGCCAACTCTGCAGCAGGAGGTGATCAGGCCCACTCTGCAGCAGGAGGTGATCAGGCCCACTCTGCAGCAGGAGGTGATCAGGAGGTGATCAGGCCCACTCTGCAGCAGGAGGTGATCAGGCCCACTCTGTAGCAGGAGGTGATCAGGCCCACTCTGTGTAGGAGGTGATCAGGCCCACTCTGCAGCAGGAGGTGATCAGGCCCACTCTGCAGCAGGTGGTGGACACATTTCACTGTTGCATTTAATAATACCCTGGTGCCAGACACCTTCAGCGCCTTGCTGATTTTTTATTATTATTATTATTTTGCATTATTTAAAGTTATAATGTCATATGAAAAGGATGCAAAATTAATGTTAGCTTCATATAATGTTAGCTAATTTCCTCAACATAAAACACAGGACCCTTACCTGAGGAACCTGGAGAGCATTTACAAGTGTGTGTGGTGTGCACTGTGTGTCCTTTGCAGGACCCGTACCTGAGAGCATTTACAAGTGTGTGTGGTGTGCACTGTGTGTCCTTTGCAGGACCCTTACCTGAGGAACCTGGAGAGCATTTACATGTGTGTGTGGTGTGTTTGCAGGACCCTTACCTGAGGAACCTGGAGAGCATTTACATGTGTGTGTGGTGTGTTTGCAGGACCCTTACCTGAGGAACCTGGAGAGCCGCTTCGCGCTGCAGCGGAAGATCGTGGAGGCGGCGAGGAAGCTGGCGGCGGAGCTGGACCTGAACAAGACGGTGAGGAAGAAGAGGAGGAGGAACTGCCTGGACGCCATGCAGAAGCTGCAGGAGATCGAGGACGAGATGAACCAGTACCGCGTCAAGCAGGGCCAGAAGCCCACGCAGAGGGCCTCCCTCATCATCGCAGGTACGCCACAGCCAATCACAGAGCCTCGCTCATCAGCGCAGGTACGCCACAGCCAATCGCAGAGCCTCCCTCATCATCGCAGGTACGCCACAGCCAATCACAGAGCCTCGCTCATCATCGCAGGTACGCCACAGCCAATCGCAGAGCCTCGCTCATCAGCGCAGGTACGCCACGGCCAATCGCAGAGCCTCGCTCATCAGCGCAGGTACGCTACGGCCAATCGCAGAGCCTCGCTCATCAGCGCAGGTACGCCACAGCCAATCACAGAGCCTCGCTCATCAGCGCAGGTACGCTACAGCCAATCACAGAGCCTCGCTCATCAGCGCAGGTACGCTACAGCCAATCACAGAGCCTCGCTCATCAGCGCAGGTACGCTACAGCCAATCACAGAGCCTCGCTCATCAGCGCAGGTACGCTACAGCCAATCACAGAGCCTCGCTCATCAGCGCAGGTACGCCACAGCCAATCACAGAGCCTCGCTCATCAGCGCAGGTACGCCACAGCCAATCAGAGAGCCTGGCTCATCAGCGCAGGTACGCCACAGCCAATCACAGAGCCTCGCTCATCATCGCAGGTACGCCACAGCCAATCACAGAGCCTCGCTCATCAGCGCAGGTACGCTACAGCCAATCAGAGAGCCTTGCTCATCAGCGCAGGTACGCAACGGCCAATCACAGAGCCTCGCTCATCAGCGCAGGTATGCTACGGCCAATCACAGAGCCTCGCTCATCAGCGCAGGTAGCCATTGCAGCGGGCCACTGTGCTGGCTAATATTGCTTTGAGAACAGAGTAGATTTTTTTTTTCTTTCAATACAGACGTCTGCAGCGCCTTGGCCTTTCTTTTTTTTTTAGATTATTTTTTGGGCTTTTTATGCCTTTATTTGGACAGGACAGTAGAGGAAGTGAGTGGGAGAGAGTCGGGGTGGGATCTGGAAAGGACCACGGGGCGGGAATCGAACCCGGGTCGCCAGCGTACGGTGCAGGTGCCCCAGCCAGTTGCGCCACTGCCGGGGCCTTGGCCTTTCTAATTGTGTATGCCAGACAGCCTGGTGGTCCTGCTCTGTTTACCCACCAACAGCGCGGCAGAGCAGAATATTGAAAGCCAGACGAGACCCTCACTCATAGTGAGAGATGAGAGATGGTGTTATTTGACAGGGGAGCTGATTCTAATGGATAAACATAGAAAGGGCACATGCTGTGACTTGTGCAATGAAGATTCAATGTGTGATTGTCCCTGTCATTTTGAATGTCACCTCACGGCTGCGTTATCATTGTGTGTTTGTTTATGTGTTTATGTGTGTGTGTGTGTGTGTGTGTGTGTCTCCACAGATGAGCTGGTGCCATCTGAGTGCAGCTCCTTGTCTGACAGCCTGACGCTTGATGACGGTGAGAAAGACTTCCAGTAGCGCTCTGCTGCTCCCTATAACGTTTTATATACTGTAGTTATACACAGTTTATAGTTAAAGACCTTTTCTGCTCCCTATAACGTTTTATATACTGTAGTTATACACAGTTTATAGTTAAAGGCCTTTTCTGCTCCCTA